>NW_024412627.1:2631524-2714279 GCF_014898765.1 Herpailurus yagouaroundi
AAAAAAAAAAAACAATAAAAAATAAAACTTCCTAAGAGAAACCAAGTGTGTCCTAAATATGATAATACAGGTTTCCCCCACTATGTAAAAGTAGAACATTGCAATGAAAATTTTCTAAGCCAAAATAGCATGTAAAGTGAAGAAACAATTACCATTAATTGACGTGGAAAATTGTTCGAGTGGTCCCAGACCCAAAAAATAGCCCCTCTTAGGCTTTTCTGATACTGTAGGAGACGTTTGGCTGATGAATGCAGAAAATAAATGGAGATAAAAGCACGGATGACCATAGACACAGTTCGAAGCTTTGATGCCCCCAGAGGCTGAATGTAGTGCCCTGGGAGCTTGCTGGGGCCACTCTTGCTGTTCCGGATATGTGCTGCCTCTGTCACGGATCCCTGTAAAACAAACACTACACACTGTTTTCACTTTTTGTCTGTTTTGTTTATTTTTTGTAAAAGTGAAAATCTTTGATTTCTCCTGGTAAAAGCAGGTAGTAATGTAGGATTATTGTAAAAACAAAGTGGTAGAATGGGAACTTTTGAAAAGTGGGGCACACCTGTAGTTGTCACGGTCACGATCATCATCCTAGTTAACATTTATTGAGCACTTACTGTGGGCCAGGCTCTGAGTTAAGTACTTTTTTTTTTTTTTTAAGTTTATTTTTTTTGTCGGAGAGGGGCAGAGAGAGAGAATCCCAAGCAGGCTCCGTGCTGTCAGCACAGAGCCCGACGCGGGGCCCGAACTCACGAACTGTGAGATCATGGCCTGAGCCGAAGTCGGACGCTTAACTGACAGAGCCACCCAGACGCCCCTCACCTAAAAGGTTTTTAAAAAGCCTTTTTAAAAAACGCTTAAAAAAAAAAAATTAAAAAGTGGCCCCGTTCCACCCACCATCACCTCTACCTCCCACTGACCTGTAGGATAAATCCAAACCCCTTGGTAGGGCGTGCACGGTCTCAAGAGCCATCCCCTGCCACCCTGTCCCCGCTTTCCAGCACGTCTCTGCGGGGGCCTTCACCCCAGCTCTTGCGACATGCCCACCGTGCCCCCGATACACCATCTACTTTCCCACCTCTGAGCCTCTGCTTGCACTGGTGCTGTGCTAGTGTGTCCTTCTTTCCGCCACCTGCTGGTGTCCTCTCGTGGCCAGGCAGGCGGAGTGAAGAGCTCCGTGCTCTAGGATCCACAAACCCCGGAGTGGTCCTCTTGGGGATGTTCTCCCGCTGCTTTGTCACTATTTCCGCAGCTTCCTTCCCGTCGGAACGTGGGCTTCTGGCGTCCGGGTTTGTGATTGATTCGTTTCTCTAGTTCCAGAGCCCCACGCGGAGTCTGGCCCAGAGTAAGAACGTACTACTGTCGTTGGAGGTTGATCGTTATTGGTACATATTAACAGGAGTAGATATCGTGTCTTCAGCCTTTGTTATGCACCGGGAGGAGGGCTGAACACCTTCCAGGTGTCATTTCATTTGATAACCCAGCGGTGTATTCGTAGTGTCCCCATTTTGCGACAGAGGACCCCGGCGCAGAGGCTCATGACCCGGGGCTGTCTGTCCACAGAGCCCACAGTCTCCATCGCTCCGGTGAATTGCCTCGCAGAGAGCGGCAGTGATAGAGCACCCCGTCCTCACCCCCAGGGAGGGCCAGCGCGCTGACCCTCCCTCTCCGCTGCCCTTCCTGCCCCTCCAGACTCCATCAGCAGCTATGAAGCCCAGATCACTTCTCTGAAGCAGCAGCAGCAGCAGGACTGTGAGGAGAAGGAGCGGGAGCTGGGGCGCCTGAAGCAGCTGTTGTCCCGGGCTCACCCCCTGGACTCCTTGGAGAAGCAGATGGAAAAGGTTGGGGTGACTTCCCCCCAGCCCCAGGATATGGAAAGATGTTGAGGCAGTCAAGGTGACCACGGGGCACAGGGATTGTCGGGCAGCTCGTTGGGAGCAGGGCACCCAGTCATAATTCTGGGTGTGGCATGTACTGGCTCCATACTTGGCAAGGTCCTGGCCCTGCCACTTTCTGGAGGGCTGGCCAGGTTTGTTTACTTCCAAAATGAAGGAGATCGTGTAGGCGGAAGGGAGCTGACACTTCAGGACAGCTTTCATACACAGGGCACTGTGATAACTGCGGGCCAGACCCCGTCTTTCCCCTGGAAGAGCGGTCCGTTAGACCCATTTCACAGATGAGTACAGTGGGGTTTGAAGGAGTTCAGTGGGTCTCCCCAGGTTGTGCGCATAAACAAAGCAGAGTGGGAATTTCAAAACCTAGGCAGTCTGGTTCTAAAATGTTTGTCTAGGCGGTCTGGTTTTTGTTCTTAATCTTTATGGCGCATCGCCCCCCCCCCCCATTACTACTGGTGTCATTAACAGGGGGTGGGAGCTGATTTGCTGATCTTTCAAAGCAAATTCACATCGTTCCCTCATTTCATGCACGAGGAAACTGAGGCTCGGGAAGTGTAGTAACCGGCCTGGGTAGAAAGACAAAGATCAAAATAGGAGCCCAAGAAAGGAGGCTGGTGACGCACGCACGGCTTGCGGGCAGAGGCTGCTGCTCGCGCTCAGAGTGTTGCTAGGGAGCAGTTACACAGGGTGGTGAGGGAGAGGGCTCTGCAGGGTGGAGGCCTGGTGCGGCGAGCAGAAGCACAGGGGGCCTAGAGACATGGCAGTTCAGCCCCGGCCCGCCTCCTGCGTCCTGCCGTCGTCCACCCAACGCATGGCATCCGCACAGCGTATACTCCCGGGCTTCAGATGGGACCGAAGTGTTTTGTTTGGGCCACGCGGGCCTCCCCTGCCTTTTGCAACTGTTCCCGCAAGGGATTTGGAGGGTTAAGCTGAGCTTGCTTGAGACAGGATTTTGAGTGATTGAAGAGGTAGAAATGGCATGGATTGGAAGAGGGAGGGTGGGTAACCGGCAGATTTCAGTCTTGGACAGCTGGGTAGGTGACCTAACGCCTAGAGGAGGAGAAACGTTGTCGTGAGTGGTTCAGATCTGGCTGTACTTGGATAGAGGAGCCTGTGTGACATTCAGGGATGGCCAGAGACCATTGCATTGGCTGTGCAGGTTCAGCAGGATCCCAAACCTGAAAGCAGACCAAAAAGAAATTGCTAGCAATGTAGGGGTGACGGGACTAAAGGACGTACTAGTTAGGATGAAATTTGAAAACCCAAACCAACAGTGGCTTAAATAAGATAGAAATTTATTTTCCTTACAGTCCACAGGTAGACATTCCAGGACTGATGCCAGGTCAACAAGTCACTAGGAGCCCAAGTTCCTTTTAGGTTACTGTCTTGCCGTAGGTGGCTTATTGCCTCATGGCCCAAGATGACTGCTGGAGTGCCAGCCATTATGTCCACATTCTAACCGTCGAGGAGGAGGGGGAGGAGTAAAGAAAAGCCCACCCTCTCCCTTTAAGGAGTTGCCCTGGAAGTTTGCATTTACGTCTCCTTTGCTGGAACTTGGTCGACTGGCCATGCTTAGTTACAGGGAAGGTGAGAAATGTGGATGGTGTTGTAGGATTTAGGGCATGCGCCCAACTATAAATGCAAGCTTCTGTGATAAAAGAAACAACTGAAAATGGATGTCAGGGAAGGAAAGAATGAGCGAGTGGGTACCAGGAAGATAGTCGCGACTTTGGCTTCTTTACCTGCCGTGTGACCTGGGCAAGTCGCGTAAGCTCCCCAAGCCTCTGTGTTTTTATCTTTAAAATGGGGAGGCCCGGCACCCTCTTGGGAGGGTTAGAAGGGCTGACATGCTTGGAGAGAAGGCTCAGAACAGACCCTAGGGGTCCAGTAGTCGGGAGGTGGACGGCTGCTGCCCAACCTCCCTTCCTCCAGGCCCACGAGGACTCAGAGAAGCTTCGGGAGATCGTGCTGCCCATGGAGCAGGAGATTGAGGAGCTGAAGGCGAAACTGCTCAGGGCAGAGGAGCTCATTCAAGAGATCCAGGTGAGGGGGCGGCCGGGGGGGTTGCTGCGGGAAGAGGGGGCGCCGCAGGACCCCGGCCCCCCAGCCTCTTCCCTGCCCCTTCCCCTAGAGACGGCCCCGGCCTCCCCCTTCCTTACACGGCTCCACGGAGTTGCTGCCCCTGTCCCGGGACCCATCGCCCCCGCTGGAGCCTCTCGAGGAGCTGAGTGGAGACGGGGGTGCGGCGGCCGAAGCCTTCGCCCACAACTGTGACGATAGCGCTTCCATCTCTTCCTTCTCCCTCGGTGGTGGGGCCGGCAGCACGTCCCTGCCCCGCAGCCGCCAGGGCCTGAGCCCCGAGCAGGAAGAGACCGCCTCTCTGGTGTCCACGGGCACCCTGGTCCCCGAGGGCATCTACCTGCCCCCTCCTGGTTACCAGCTCGTCCCGGACAACCAGTGGGAGCAGCTGCAAATGGAGGTGAGTGGAGGGGGCGGAGCGGCCTGCCCACGTGCTCGCATCCACCTCCCCCTTCCCCGGATGCTCCCCGGGCACCCCCCCGCCCCTGGAGCTCGAACTGGGGCTCAGGCAACAGAGGCAGGGTGACCGGCTGAGAGATGCCGCCCCCCCCCCCACCCCGAGATGTAGAAGGCAGGCCCAAGGGGCATGGTGAGGAGGGCAGGCCTCCGCTCGGAGGCTGAGACCGAGGCCGGCATCCGTGGCAGGGCCGGCAGCTGCAGAAGGACCTGGAGACCGTCAGCCGAGAGCGGGACGAGCTGCAGGAGGGCCTGAGACGGAGCAACGAGGACTGCGCCAAGCAGGTGGGTCCCGCTCTGCCGCAGCCCCAGCAGGGCCCCCGGCGGCGGCCTGCCTCCTGGCCCCGACCTCACCCTCACCTCCTTCCACCCACAGATGCAAGTGCTCCTGGCCCAGGTCCAGAACTCAGAGCAGCTGCTGCGGGCCCTGCAGGGGACCGTGAGCCAGGCCCAGGAGCGGGTTCAGCTGCAGATGGTGAGGGCTGGGGGCCGGGCCCGAGGTAGAGGAGCGTGACGGGGATTGGCCGAGAGGGGCACGTGGAAAGGTCAAGACACCTGTCCTGCCCCGCCCCCCGGCGGCTCAGGCTGTGCCCTGGAGTTGGTGTCCGTCGGGCGCGCGAAGGGTTTCCAGGGCACCGGGCGCTGCGCTCAGAGCAAGGGTTCTGCGTTCGCACGGGGCCCCCCCCCACGCACCAGCTCGGTGATCCTGAACTGACCCCACAAGCTTGGAGCCTCTGCCTCGGCTCCTTGAAATCGAGATGGTGGGACCTGGCGTGCACAGTCGTGCGGCTTAAAAGCAAGGCTTGCATGGGGCGCCTGGGTGGCGCAGTCGGTTAAGCGTCCGACTTCAGCCAGGTCACGATCTCACGGTCCGTGAGTTCGAGCCCCGCGTCAGGCTCTGGGCTGATGGCTCGGAGCCTGGAGCCTGTTTCCGATTCTGGGTCTCCCTCTCTCTCTGCCCCTCCCCCGTTCATGCTCTGTCTCTCTCTGTCCCAAAAATAAATAAACGTTGAAAAAAAAAAAATTAAAAAAAAAAAAAAATAAAAGCAAGGCTTGCAGAACCGGATACTCCCCGAGTCCAGCCGGGAAACGTACGTGATTCTCCCGGGCCAGGTGTAGACAGGAAGGCGCGCTGCGGCCGAGCCGAGAGGACCGCAAAGGGCGCCGCTGCCCCTCGGCTCTGTGACTGGAGCCACATGGGAATGCGGGCTCGATGCTGCCAGGTTTTCTGATTTGTCCAGAGAAGCCAGAAGCCTGGGTATTTGCGTGCTGTCTCCTGACTTTTAAAGTTGACAACTAATTAAAAAAAATTTTTTTAACGTTTGTTTTTGAGAGAGAGCGCGCGCGTGTGCGTGTGCAAGTGGGGGAAGGGCAGAGATACAGGGA
Source organism: Herpailurus yagouaroundi (assembly GCF_014898765.1). Lineage (NCBI taxonomy): Eukaryota > Metazoa > Chordata > Mammalia > Carnivora > Felidae > Herpailurus > Herpailurus yagouaroundi. Next base: position 2,637,335 of record NW_024412627.1, read on the forward strand.
GACACAGAATCCGAAGCAGGCTCCAGGCTCCAAGCTGTCAGCACAGAGCTTGACAGGGGGCTCAAACCCATGAGCCGCAAGATCATGACCCGAGCTGAAGTCAGACACTTAGCCGACTGAGCCACCCAGGCGCCCCTAAAGTTGGCACGTAATTGAAGCTTAAAAACAACCAAAAAAAAGCACGGACCAAATAAAACACTCGAGGTGGCCCTCCACTTGTGACCTCCAAGCCACCGAGGCAGGTGTATAAAGGGGATGCCTGGGTGGCTCGGTCGGTTGAGCATCTGACTCCTGATTTCGTCTCTGGCCATGATCTCACGGTTTGTGAGTTCGAGCCCCACATCGGGCTCTGTGCTGATGGCGTGGAGCCTGCTTGGGATTCTGTCTGCCTGTCTCTCTGTGTCTCTCTCTGCCCCTTCCCATTCACGCTCTCTCAAAATAAAAAATTAAAAGAAGAGTGTATAAGAAGCTTGGGGGTCAAAGGCACTTAATAAAGGGTGCTTCTTCCTTTCTCAGCAGCGGAGGGTGTCAGGAGGAGGGGTCAGGGTTTGGCCTCACGGGGCTCTGGCGACACCCTGTCCCCCTCATCCCCTCCTACTGACTATGCATCCCCAGGCAGAGCTGGCCACATCACACAAGTGCCTGAGCCACGAGGTAAAGCGGCTGACTGAGGAAAACCAAGGACTCCGGGCCGAGCAGCCGCTGTCTTCAGCCCCCCGGGGCCTGGAACAGGATGAGGGTCACGAGGAGTCACTGCCCAGCTTGGTGCCGGTAAGGGGAGTGTGGGTGCTGACAGCCCGGGGCCCCCCTGCTGGCCCTTATCCTCCACGCATAGCAGAGCATTGGCCTGGGACCATCCCCCCTTCCCAGCCTCGGTGTAAAGAGAAGATGAGTTTGCAGAGCACTTGACGTGAAGGAGGCAGTGATTTGACTGTTGTTGTTTGTTTTTTTTTTTTTTTAGTTTTTAAATGTTTATTTATTTTTGAGAGAGAGAGAGAGAGACAGAGCAAGAGTGGGGGAGGGCAGAGAGAGAGGGAGACACAGAACCTGAAGCAGGCTCCAGGCTCCGAACTGTCAGCACAGAGCCCGGCGCGGGGCTCGAACTCACGAACTGTGAGATCACGACCTGAGCTGAATTGGACGCTTAACCGGCTGAGCCACCCAGGTGTCCCTGGTTTGTTATTTTGAAGCGAGAGCCACAAAACTGAATTCATCGTCATCTTGGTTTATTACCAAGCTGTGTTCGTTGACCTGTGCGTGGCTCTGTGGACTGAGTTCATTAGGAACCTGAAGGTCACCCGGAACCCTTGCCCACCCTGAGAGCTACGGCCTCTGTCTCCTTCCGTGCGCCCCCGTAAACCCCTGGGTTCTGTTTCTGCCGTCCTGACCTTTGATTGAACTAAGGGTAATCCTACAACTCGGTGTCCCCATGGGACTGTGGAGGACTCTCAGTGTCTCTGAGATCCTGGTGGATCCCCTGTCGTTCTCTTGCTCTCTTTTGGTATCATTTTTGTTGTTCTGCATGCGCGTCTGTCCAAATAGCGCAGTGCTAACTTTTGTTTTCTGAGCATTACAAAACGGTGTCCCGCTCTAGGCAATTTTCGGGAACTTTCTGCCCTCAGCGCCGTGCCGGCGGGTCCCTCCAGCCCTGGCGGTGTGGCCGCTGTAACGTGTTCACTGCCGGCTCTGTCCGTCCACTCTCCTTGGGAGCGGCCACGGGGGTCCTTTCCCCTTTTCAGTTCCCTCCCTCCGTTCCTTTGTCCCCTTCCCCACCCCGTCCCCATCGGGCTGCTGGCCCCTGTGGCCTCCGGCCCGCCGGGTGGGTGACCGGCCTCCCTTGCAGGAGCTGCAGCAGCTGGTGCACCACACGAGGCAGGAGGCGCGGGCCCAGCAGCAGGCCCGGGAGCACGAGGCTGAGCGCCTCCGGATTGAGATCGTGACGCTCCGGGAGGCGCTGGAGGAGGAGACTGCGGCCAGGGCCAGCCTGGAGGGGCAGCTGAGGGTGCAGCGGGAGGAGACAGGTGAGGGCGGAGGAGGGGAGCCGCCCCGGCCTCGACCCCAGGGAGGCTGACCTCCCCACAGGGGAGCACCCGGGCACCAGTTGGGGAGAGAGAGGAGACCGCGTAAGAACAAGCCTTGACCTCTCTTTTTTCCTTTCCACGCAGAGGTGATGGAGGGTGAGTATGGGCTGGAGCCTGGCCGGGCGGCGGTGGGGGGGGGGGTGTGGCGCGGGTCTGACGTCCGGCCCCTGCCTGACTTCCCAGCCTCCCTGTGCAGCCTGAGGACGGAGATGGAGCGGATCCAGCAGGAACAGAGCAAGGTGAGGCTGGACTCCGGAGCCAGACTCCATGACGGCGGGAGGGGCGGCAGCGTGGAGACCCCCACCGGCCTCTCCCGCCCTTTCTGTCGCCTTTAGGCCGGGTGGCAGGAAGACCCCGAGGTAGCCACCGGGCTCCGGCCTCACAGAAGAGGTCAGGGTCAGGGACAGTGTGGAAGGGGCACCCCTGTCCAGACATCTTGTTTCCTTGGCCGCACGCCATCCCATCTGGTGCCAGCCCCAGCTCTGCGTCCTGTCCCCCCAGGCCCAGCTCACAGACCTCCTCTCAGAACAGAGGGCCAAGGTGCTGCGGCTGCAGGCTGAGCTGGAGACCAGTGAACAGGTGCAGAGGGATTTTGTACGACTGTCCCAGGCCCTGCAGGTACAGTGTGTCCCCTTCCCATCAGGCTGGCATGATCCAGGTGGCTTGTTCTAGATCCTGCGAGGACAGCCTTCCAATTAGGGGAGTTCCCTTCCTCTTCCCGAGGCCGGCGTCCTCCTCTCCTCTGAGTTATTGCTCAAAAGAAATTGAAGGCCGTGCGTGTCTGTCTTTGGACACGTGGAGTCCTTGGCCCAGAGCCTGGCATGCCACGTGTGTCAGCCCCACCTGCCCAGCCCGCGCTGCATCAGGCCACTCTGTCAGGACCCATTTCTTCCCTTGGACCCACTTTCACTGTGGGCTGGGAAGATGGGGCGCCTGGGTGTACTGGTCCCGGGCCCTCGTCCCTTGGAGGGCTGGCAGGTGGGGCGGGGGCTACGTTTCCCCGCCAAGCACCCTTCTCCTGCCTCGCCGGACCCCACAGGTGCGCCTAGAACGGATCCGCCAGGCCGAGAGTCTGGAGCAAGTGCGCAGCATCGTGGATGAGGCGCCCCTCAGGGACATCAGGGACATCAAGGACACCTGAGGGGCTAGCACCCACCCACCCCGGGGGAGACTGCCTTTCCCCACTCCTGAACCAAGAGGCCTGGGCTTTGGGGGTCTCGGGATAGTGTCTTCATCCTCCCCAAGCCTAGGGTTGAGGTGCCGGGGCCGCCGCTTCCCTGTCTCTCTAGCGCCTCCTCCCAGGGGTGGCTGGCCTCCTGCCCCCAAGGATGACGCCTGGGTGGGAGTCCCAGCCCCCTCCGGGAACCAAAGGTGCAGGCTTAGCCCTGCGGCCTCCTGGCTGCCATGCTGCCTCCTGGGTCCTGGTCCTCCTGCCGCTGTCTCCTGAGCCAGAGTAATAGCCACATCGCTTCCCCGACGCACAGCCGAGCTGTGAGCGGCAGCTGGGGGCCTCTGGCGCGTGGCCGCGGGTCCCTCCACCCGTGCACCCCGGGACGGGCAGCTGCTCTCTGGACCGCATGACACTAAGATGCTTGTCCCCAGGGGCCCAACCCAGGCCCCAAGATGTGCACAGAGGCCAGGCCAGACTTTTCTGTCATTTATTTTCAATAAATAAGCAGCTCAGCTCAGTCCGTCGCCTTGTCCCTGCAAGCCCCGTGGGGTTGGGGAGGGGAGGTTTTCCAAGAGCAGGAGGGAGGGAAGGTGGGCTGTTGAGGGGGTTGGAAAAGTGAAAGGGACCATGGTGTTTATAAACAGAAAAACGTTGGGGGTGGGGGGACGGGGAGGGCACGTGGGAGTCTGTGCCACACTCTGCCTGAAGATGCGTCACTATCAGGGCGGGGAAGAAGGGGCAAAAAGGACTGATTACTTCCTTCTTTCATCTTCCGGATCTGGAAGGAGAAAGGGAAGGATGAGGCAGGGGGTGGGAGAGGAGGGGCAAAGTCCCTCCCGGGCTCTGTGTCCCCCGGCCCCTGGCACACTCACCTGGAGGGTCTCCCCAGCCCCCTGGACTCACCTGTGTCCCAGAGCCCACTCCTCCCCAGCACTGTAGCCCGGGCAGACAGCTCAGCGCCCAGAGCAGCGCAGCCCAGCACGCACCGTGCTGCCCGAGGCGGGGTGCCGCCGACCTCACAGTGAGGGCAGCAGCCCGCCTGGCCCCGGAAGCGTGGCAGCGGCAGTGGCAGCAGGGGCTCCAGGTGGAGCAGCGAGCGCAAGTGACCTCAGGCGCCACCGAGGGGGAGAGGGGGACGCGCGGGGGGCACAGCAGCTAGGGGCGAGGGCGAGAGGGGGGCGATACCTGTGACACGGTTCAAAGAGATGGAGGAGGGGGAAACGGGTTATCCTATGGCCAGAGAGGACAGAGAGATGGTTACGGAGGGCGGGGGCGGGCGCGGAGGGCCAAGAGGGCTAAGGGGGCTGCGGGTGCCTGCACAGGTGCAGGGGAGTGGGGGCCTGGGGAAGGGGCCAGAGCACCCAGCTGAGAGGGGGGGGGGGGGGGGCCGCCCCCCTGCGCCGCGCGGGGGGGGGGGCCGGGGGGGGCCGGGGGCGAACGGGGCGCCGAGGCGGGGGGCGTGGCTTACCCTCTAGGTAGTTCCGAGCAATGAACTTGAGGAGCTCATCGAGCAGGATGACTGGAAATGAGATCTTGAGGACCATGAGCCACTGGGTGCAGTCCAGGGCCTGGAGCTTGAAGATCATCTGGAGGGGGCGGGGGAGGGGCAGGCGGGGGTGGTGAGGACCAGCGCTGCCCCCGGGAGGGAGGGGACAGCCCAGAGCCCCGGGAGGAACCACCCGGGTCTGACGCCCTCCTCTGTCAGTGCCCCAGCCTACGAAGGCTTCCTGAGGGGCAGAGCAAGGTCCCCGGCAGAGGAGGCTCACCGGCAGAGGGTCGACATAGAGGATGAGGAAGTGCAGGGACATGGACAGGCAGATGGAGCCCAGCAGCCAGATGTTCACCCAGGGCGGCATCCGCAGAAGGGACTGGTTCTCAGACAGGCTGTGGGGTGGAGGCCGGGTGGAGGCAGAGGGGGGCAGAAGAAAGCAGTGGTGAGCGGAGAGAGGACAGGGAGGACACGGTGGCCTGTGGGAGGCGGCAGGGGTGGGTGGGAGGCGGCAGGGGTGGGTGGGAAGCGGCAGGGGTGGGTGGGCAGGCCCCACCTGTTGAGAGCGTTGCACATTTCAATGGTAACCAGCACGGACAAGGCCATGGTCATGGGCTGGGGGGCCTCAAAGACCTCGCAGTCCACGCCCTCAAAGTTGGCGTTTTCCTCGTGGCACTGCATGAAGTGAGTCTGCAGGGGGAGGATTGAGGAGCTGGGATCCCACAGAAGCCTCCACGCCACCCTCTTGCTCCTCACCCTCCTCCCGCCTCTGTCCTCCCTACCAGCTGGCTGTAAGTGACATGAGGCCCGTCATCTGCATACAGGAACCACCAGGCAGCCGCTCCCACAGTGGCCGCACCCACGTAGCCTGTGATAGAGACGGGAGAGGGGAGGCGTCAGGAGGGCTCCTGGCCATGAACAGCTGGTTGAGGAAGAGGGCCCCTCGAGTTGGCTGCATCAGGGAGCAGGTGTCCCGGAGGGTTGGGAAGGATTGTGGGGTCCCGTCCTGCTCACCCCCAATTGCCATGTAGCGGAAGAAGAGCCAGCCACTGATGAGGGGCTCCTTGGGGCTCCGGGGAGGCCGGTCCATGATGTCCAGGTCTGGTGGGTTGAAGCCCAGGGCTGTGGCCGGGAGCCCGTCAGTCACCAAGTTCACCCACAGCAGCTGCACAGGGATCAGGGCCTCAGGCAGTCCTAAGGCGGCGGTCAGGAAGATGCTGCCAGAAGGAGGGGGTCACACGTCCATCCTGCCTCCGGACCTGGGGTCGCCCCCCACCCCCACCCAGCCCTGGGTTCCTCCGCGGTGCCCTCCCTGGCCGCTCACCAGACCACCTCGCCCACGTTGGAGGAGATGAGGTAGCGGATGAACTGCTTCATGTTGTTGTAGATGGCGCGGCCCTCCTCCACCGCAGCCACGATGGTGGAGAAGTTGTCGTCGGCCAGCACCATCTCGGAAGCGGTCTTGGCCACGGCGGTGCCGGATCCCATGGCGATGCCGATCTCGGCCTTCTTCAGGGCAGGGGCATCGTTGACACCATCACCTGTCTGAGGGGAGAAAGCGAAGGTGGGATGTGAAGCCTGGCACACACCCCTCCTCCGGGGTTGACCCTCCCCTGTGCATCTGGCCAGGGTCCCCGCTCAGTCCCCCGGAGCCCCCAGCTCTCGAGACCATCATCTCAGGGGACTCTGTGCAGACTGCTCGTCGCCCATGCACGTGGGCCCCGCCGCGCAGCCCTGCCGTCCCCTCACCATGGCCGTGATCTCATCGTAGGACTGCAGATACTCCACGATCTTCGACTTATGGGAGGGCTCCACACGGGCGAAGCAGCAGGCGCGACGGCAGGCCTCCCGCTGTTCCGCCAGGGGCAGGTCGTCAAACTCCCGGCCGGTGTAGGCTCGGTCAGCCACCTCCTCGTTCTCCCCAAAGATGCCGATTCGTCGGCAGATGGCAATGGCTGTGCCCTTGTTGTCCCCGGTGATCATGATGACTCGGATTCCGGCATCCCGGCACAGCTGAATAGAGCCCATGACCTCCTTGCGGGGTGGGTCCAGCATGCCCACCACGCCGACAAATGTCAGGTCCGTCTGGGGAGACAGCAGAGAGCGACAGGGTTGGGGAAGGACTCGGAAAATGAGCTGGGGAGGAAGCTCAGGGGGAAATGGGGAGAAAGCTGACCCTGGGCCCGGTGTGTAAATCCCAGGGGGGCCTCAGAAGCCCAGGGGCAAGAGATCCTCCCTGTTCACACGTGCGCCTGCAGGCCCGACGCCGCCAAGCCCGTCGTCGCTGATAGACCGTGTGCATTTCAGGGCAAGAACTCGAGCTGAGAGGACAGTGGCTTCTGCCCTCAGGAGGGCCACTCACTCAGTCTACAGCTTTGAGCAAATCCACGCTACCTGCCGGGCCAAGGGGTCCCGTCTGGAAAACGAAGGGAGTGGACTTTGGTGCTATTGAGAGAGCCAGTCCACTGCAAGATAAGGCGCTTGCACCAGAATTCAGGTCTATGCCCTGCTTCTCGAATCAGGAATACCTCACTCTGGAAACACATCGGCAGAACCAAGAATGCCCGGTGACCGAGTGGCTCTCTGTTCTGTCTGCAAGCGCCGCGCCTCACTTCACACAGGTCCATGATCACAAGCAAAGTAGTACTGGACTAGGGGATTCCTAAGGCTCTTTCAGATTCTAGGTCCTGTCCTGTGATTCTAGGGCCCGTGCGAAGTAGGAAAGGACCGGGGCGGTGCAGGGGTGAGGCGGATGACTCTGGGGTGACGGGAGGCTTCGTCTGCTCACCTCGTACTCCATGAACCTGGCAGAGTCATCCAGGATCATCTCCTCTCGCTTCGGGGGGCTGTCCCGGGTGGCCAGGGCCAGGCAGCGCAGGGTATCCCGGCCAGTGCCCCACTCCTTGATCACGGACAGGATCTTGTCCTTCACCGGCCCTGTAATCGGCACGCGGGTGGTGCCAACTCGCACGTAGTTACAGCGGTCGATGACCCCCTCAGGGGCACCCTAGGAGACCAGAATGTCTCTCAGAGACTACTGTCTTTCTTCCAGGGCACAGTGACAGGGGGCAGGGATAGGAGAGGGCCTCGGGATTCGGAAGAAGAGGAGGACCGAGGCACATTCTGATTTCTGACCTTGACAAACATCTTGTTGCCCACGGCAGCCCGGGATTTGGCCGGGGAGCAATAGACAGACATGGACTTCCGGTCTCGGGAGAACTCCAGGGTAAATTCCTTCTTCATTAGCTGGCGGATCACCTGGGAGAGAGGAAGACAGACAGGAAGAGGCCAGACGTGAGGCTGGTGGAATCAGAACGATGATGTTGTGCCTGAAGGGCAGAGTCCCAGACCCCTTAAAACACAGTCAAAAAGGATCCGGAGGTCAGAGCAGATCCCAGGCTGTCTCAGACTGAAGCTCAGGCTGGTACCTACGGCACAAATGGACAGAATTCCAAGGCTGCTGGGGCCACCTTCTTACAGCATCCAGTTTAAAGCCCAGCAGAAACAGGAGGGCACAATATGGCACTACCTGGTAGAACTTTCCGTGATGATGGGAATGTTCTGTGATCTGACCCATCCAACATGGCACAGTTGAGCACGGTTATTGGGCATGGAAAATGTGGCTAGTGCAGGGGAAGAACTGGGTTTTTACTTTTATTTAATCTTAACTAATTCAAATGGAAATGACTACACGTGGGCTCCTAGAGACGTGTCATCGGACAACGCAGACCCAGTAGCCTGGCACGCTGTAATAAGCACTCCACGAAATCAGTGAGAGCCTTTTTTCATCAGATGCATCATAGACACTTCAGAGTAAACCAGGAATGACAGTAACAATAAATAAGAGAGAAGCTGATGCTTATATTAAAGCAGCAATGAGCATTTTACATATACAAAAAACAGAAAAAAAGAATGAGTGAGGGGCGCCTGGGTGGCTCGGTCGGTTAAATGTCCGACTTTGGCTCAGCTTCGATCTCACCGGTCGTGAGTTTGAGCCCCTGCGTCAGGCTCTCTGCTGTCAGTGCAGAGCACACTTCACATGCTCTGTCCCCTCTCTCTCTGCCCCTCCCCTGCTTGCACACACATGCAAAAATAAATAAACATTTTAAAAATATTTCTTTCAAGGGGTGCCTGGGTGGCTCTTTCAGTTGGGCGTCCGACTTCGGCTCAGGTCATGATCTCACAGTCTGTGGATTCGAGCCCTGCGTTGGGCTCTGGGCTGACAGCTCAGAGCCTGGAGCCTGCTTTGGATTCTATGTCTCCCTCTCTCTCTGCCCCTCCCCTGCTCATGCTCTCTGTCTCTCTCTCTCTCTGTCTCTCAAAAATAAACGTTTAAAATGGGGCGCCTGGGTGGCGCAGTCGGTTAAGCGTCCGACTTCAGCCAGGTCACGATCTCGCGGTCCGTGAGTTCGAGCCCCGCGTCGGGCTCTGGGCTGATGGCTCAGAGCCTGGAGCCTGTTTCCGATTCTGTGTCTCCCTCTCTCTCTGCCCCTCCCCCGTTCATGCTCTGTCTCTCTCTGTCCCAAAAATAAATAAATGTTGAAAAAAAAATTTTTAAAAATAAATAAACGTTTAAAAATAAAAAAAAATATTTCTCTCAAAAATAATTTTTCTCTCTCAAAAATAAACATTTAAAAAAAAAGGAATGAGCGATGCTGAAAACACAATATAGAAGAGGAACTTGATATACACATTAAGTAAATATTAATCCATAGAATGGAGTTTGTTCATCTGGACAAGGGGAAGCACCGCGATGGAGGGCTTGTGCTTTGTGTGCCCAGCTCCGTCCCTTCCACCTAGGGACACGCAGGAGGAAGTGCCATCCAGGGGCGCTGCAGTTGGCGGTGGAAAGTCCAGGGGCAGGAGGTTCCACCCAGAGCCAGCCTGGCCAAGAAAAGCTGTGGAGAGGCCGTCTGCTTGTGCTGACTGGGGTCCTGGCATGGGGCACAAGGCCCTGCCGGGCCGGACCGGGGGCCTCTGTGTCCTGAGGTTCCCTGGATCCTGGCCTGTGCGAGCCGGGGTGAAGGAGGACCCCACGGGAGGCAGCGCGCAGACTCACTGAGTTGCAGGCGTTGGCCCGCTCCACTTTTGAGAGGCTCCTCACGTCTGTGCTGAACACATTCATCTTCTCCACCAGGGTGGTGAGCGCCGTCTCTGTTGCCTCACCCACCTTCTCGTAAACACCTTTGGCCTGAGAGGACAGAGGAGGAAGAGCAAGTAGGTGCCCTGTGCTCCCGGCCCCTCGCTCCCACCTCTCGCGCCCGCCGTCCCCCTTCCACCCAGGCCAGGACAGGACTCGGGACAAGGCAGGCCCTTCCCCTGTGGCCTGCTGAGGAGGCCTGAGTCAGTGGGAAGGGGGTGGAGGGGCTGCCTCTGGCGTGGAGAGGTTACCTCGTTGAAGTCCAAGGAGGAGTCATTGCAGAGGGCACAAATGGTGGCCAACTCCACCAGCCCATCATACTGCCCTGAGCGGACTGGCTTATCATTCTTCAAGCTGGCAGCGGGGCAGGGAGGAAGGAAGGAAAAGAGACAGGGAGAGAAGAACAGGGACTGAGATGCAGAGAGAACGTGGGGAAAGCGGCGAGGGACAGTCAGGGACACGGCAACTGACATGGAGGTCAGGTGGGAGAGAGAACAAGGTTGGGGCAGAAGAGGAGACGAGAAGAAGGACAAAACTAGAGGCAGGGCCCCAGGGAGAGAAGTGGAGGGTGTGTGTCTGGGGGGTGGCGAGAAGCTAAGGGGAGAGCTTTGGGGGGACTTACACCTCTCCTTCCGGAGCGTAAGTGGAACCAGTGATGGAGAACTCGTTCAGGACACAGATGTTTCCGTCCACCTTGTCGATAATAAACATCTACAGGGAGAAGGGCAGGCACACAGAGGTCTGTCACCATCCCCGAAGGCCAGTGCCCTGTCCCATGCTCACAGACTAATGGGAGACTCCTGGCTGCTTGCCTCCCCTCTCCTGGTACTCCCTTGCCACCATTCTCCGGGTTCAGCGTTAGTGGCCCCAAAATAAGTCATTGGTTTCTGCAGGCCACCACTGGAGGCTCCTTCAGATCAGTTAATAAAAAGCGACCTGCACGGTAAAAGGTGCTTGCGGCCAGATCTTCCAGTTTTGCAGGAAGAGCCAGAAAGTCAGGTTATTTTCCTGTGCCATCTCCAGACTTTCAAATGAGGGCAATCAATTCATTTTTAGGGAACAGGACAGGAGCCCAGTTGCAGAAGCCTGCGGTCTGGCTTTGAAGCCTGGGCTCTGGAAGGTCCCAGAGAGGAGCAAGCCTGCTCTGAGCTATAGCCAGCGGGGAAAGGATGGGGCTAAAGACGAGTTCCGAGATAAAGCGGTTCTGTGGTCAAGTTAAATTTGCAAAACTCTGGGTTAAAGAAAGCGGAATCCACCCTCTTGACGGTCAGCGTTCTCCAAGGCTTTCAAATGCCAGCAAGCATGTGGGTGTCCCCAAAGGAGCTAAGGGTACAGCTGTCCTCGCCTGACCACACGGCCCTCGATTCTCAGAACAATTTATTCTTCCTGGATATGCCAGCCCCCGGAACTCTGCTTAGAGCCGGGGTTCTCTGCCTGGGGTCCATGAATGAGACCCCCGACCCCAACCCTCTGCCAAGAGGTCTGTGAACTTTGATGGCAAAACAAAAAACAAAAAACAAAAAAACCTCTCTTATTTTCTGACATTGAGCATTTCCTTCCAATTATGAATGCAGGCAATGGACCACATCAGTATTAGCAACAGCCGTGCCTTTGCCACCAGTGTGATCACAGATACTTTCTGCATTGCTGCAGAACCCTCACAATAGCATCTCTGCTCATCGCGGCTTCCTGCTACTTAATGCGTTAGTTCCAAAGCCTGTGTGTGACCAAATCACAAATTTGTTTTTAAAATGTTTTGGTAACTGTATTGCAATCACCGGTTTCCCTGCAACCCGATGCATTTTTTTAAACAGAATCCTATGTATTTTCTTTTCTACATTTCAACTGTTGTCCATACTGCCAAAGAGTCTGAGCCCGGGGAGCCTGGGAGGCTCAATCGGTAAAGCGTCAGATTCTTGGTTTCGGCTCAGGTCATGATCTCGTGGTTCGTGAACACTGACAGTGCAGAGCCTGCTTGGGATTCTCTTTCTTTCCCTCTCTCTATCCCCCACCACCGCCCCTCCCCTGCTCATGCTCTCTCTCTCTCTCTCTTTCTCAAAAGTAAATAAAGAAAAAAGAAAGAAAGGAAAAGAAAAGAAGAGAAAAGAGAAAGAAAAGATTAAGAGCCCTGGTTTAGGAAATGCTGTTCAAGTTTCGTGTGGCCATGGAGGACCATTCTAGCAGGTGGGGTGAGCAGAGGGGTCTCTCTCAGCCTTTTTCGCAGCTGGCCGATCACACTCTACCTGCCCTCTGATAATTTGTTTCCCCAGCCAGAATGAGAAGCTGCCAGTGAGGAAGGGGTAACCCCATCTTTGAAGGGCTCATTTCATCCCAAAGGCAGTCTTCGGAGAGGGAGCTGCCCCCCCTTCCCTGACCTTGCAGACAGACATCTGGTTGGTGGTGAGGGTGCCCGTCTTGTCGGAACAGATGACGGAGGTGCAGCCCAGAGTCTCCACGGAGGGCAGGCTCCTCACGATTGCATTTTTCTTTGCCATCCGCCGGGTGCCCAAGGCCAGGCAGGTGGTGATGACCGCAGGAAGGCCTGTGGGGAGGAAGAGGAAGGAGTGAGGACTCAGTGACAGGGGAGAGAGGGAGACCTTGTGTGGTAGGCTGAATAATAGCTCCCAAGGCAATCAGGTCCCAATCCCTGGAACCTGTAAACGTTACCCTACTTGGAAAAGGGGTCTTTGCAGATTAGATTAGCAGATGGGAGGAGAGAGAGAGCTCGCCATACCTTCTGGGATTGCGGCCACAGCCAGGGCCACGGCAATCTTAAAGTAGTAGATGGCACCCCGCAACCAGGAGCCGCCGTGGACGGGATCATTGAAATGGCCGATGTTGATGAGCCAGACGGCCACACAGATGAGGGAGATGACCTTGGAGAGCTGCTCCCCAAACTCATCCAGCTTCTGCTGCAGAGGGGTTTTGTCCTGTTCCGTGGCAGCCATCTGGTCACGGATCTTCCCAATCTCGGTGCTCACACCAGTAGTGGCCACGATGCCTAAGGCCTTGCCAGCTGCGATGTTGGTACCCTGAGAGGGTGAATGAGAGGCGAGGAATCAGGCGAGAGGAGACCCTCACGCTGCATCCTCCGAACTGCAGGCCTCATCTCTTCTCATGCCGCCATGTCCCTCCCACACCGGGGCCTCTGGCTTGAGCACACGACAGCTGGCCCTGCATGGCTCACCGAGAAAAGCATGTTCTTCTTATCCTGGTTGACAGCTCGGGGGTCAGGAACAGGGTCTGTGTGCTTGATGACAGATACGGACTCGCCTGTGGAGAAGGAGCCAAGGGGTTTTCGGATGACATCATGTCCTTCTCCCATCCTTCCCGCCCCTAACTCCCGCCCTGCTTGGCAGGACAGGGCCTGGTAAGGACCAAGCAGCCGTTCTGGGGGACGTCTGAACTCTGGAAAAAGCGATGGGAAATCCATTGCACTTAGAGTAAAAGTTGACCTGAGTCCCAGCTTAACCACTTACAAGCTGCATAAACTGGGATCTCTTAACCTCTGTTCCTCTGTAAAATGGAGGCAATATATATGTAGACTTCGGAACAGGGTCTTGGCGAACGTCGAACGAGCTGACGTATGTGAAGGTGCACAGTCAACGACAGAGCACGTTCTTAGGAAGGAGACGTCCCTACCGTGCCTCCCTCACCCCACTGGGCAGGGGCTCAGGGAGCTGCCCCGGGCCGGCCCATCCTTGCCTCTTTGGCCCACAGGGAAAGCTCAGTGGCTCTTCACCCTCCCTCTCCCAGTGGAGAAACAGAAGCAGCTGTGGTTTTAACCATCCAGACCCTCCGTCATGTCCTAGAATCTATGGTTCCTCACTTGGGGGCTTTTGAGGGAACGGGAGAGTTCTCTGGGTGTCTGAATGCCCATGAGGAAGGACGGGGTCAATGACCATCTGGAGAGTGGACCATCAGCATAAACATCCTGCCCTCTCCCATGACCCCTTGTTTCAGGCTTGCGACAGTGAACAAAGCTGAGCCACTCTGAGTGGGTCGTGTTGCTGGGTGTTCTCTGTCATCCACCTGGAATTTCCTCCCTGTGTGTCCCCTCAGCTCCCCGCCTCATCACATCCTCCCCCCCCCACCCCTGCATGAAGCATCCTCCCACCCAGGCCCCCGGACCCGTCAGGATGGACTGGTCAACCCGGAGGGTGGTGGATTTGATGGACAGGATCCGGATATCTGCAGGCACTTTGTCGCCCACTGTGGGAAGAGCAGACAAGAGTGAAGTCAGTTGAGGAAGGAGTTTTCTTCCTTCCCAAGAAAAGCCCAATCTTCGTCTCATTACCTTACCTCGTCCTTCGGGTCGCCAGGGCTGGGTGCCCACCCTGGGCTTGTGTCAGGCCCTTGGTGTGGGTTGCTGAAGCCCTAGCAAGCACCCCCCCCCCCAACATTCATTCCAATTGCCCCCTTGTCGCTTTTCTCCCCCTGGGGCTGTGAGCCCGTGAGTGGGCCCTGGGCACTGCCTGGCACATAGCACGTGCTGGATAACGTGCACCGAGTAGCCAAAAGGAAAATTAGGAATGGTCCAGTTGTGTGACGGGACAGCAAAACAGAAAGGGAAACAAGAGGGAGAAAAGTGAGGAGAGAAGGGCAAGAAAAGAACTCAAGAAAACGGTAAGTTTGAGGGACGCGCATCCGGGGGAGAGAATGCCATGGAATCATGGGGCAGGGGAACAACAAGAAATGGGAGAAAACATGGAAATTGAGAAAATCAGTGTCAAGCAGGACAAAAGCTGGAGCAAGGGGGAAGGGGGAGAAGGGGAGAAGCAGGAGGAGAGGGAGGAGCCGCAGGGGCAGAGGGCGCAGGTCCAGCAGGGCCTGGCGGAGGCCACACGACCGCACGCACGTTAGAAACCCGCCAGGCCCTGGTCTGAGCACCTGAGGGAAGGCAGGAAGCCTCGGTGAGTGAGCTGGGGAGATGGTGGGAGAGCAGGGGAGGTCTGCAGGAAACAAGGAATAGGGGGTGGGCTGGGGAAAGCCGAGCAAGCGTGGGGCAGGCCACGGGAGATCCACGGGGGTGGGTCAGTACGGGGAAACCACCTCGTGGGTGGGCTGACAAGGCGGGTAACGCCCCCCTGGACTTCAGGGCCTCTGGGGGGGCTAATCACCCCCCAGAGGCTCTGCTAATCCCGCCTGGTCCCACAGATGGTACTGGGGACAGGGTTCGCGGGGCCGTTTCCCTTTCCCTGTTTCTAGGGTCCCTCCTCCTATGCGGGAGGAAGCTGACGGAGGAGGGAGGAGGTGGCCACGGAGTTGGGCGGGACACCCTGTCACCCAAGCCCCAGCGATATTTATAGACGTTCATGGCACTGACTCCAAACTGTCACCGTGGCAGGGCGGCCCTGTAATGGCGCAGCGGGGTCTTCAGCCCGCCCTCCCTCCCTCTCCCCAGGTTGTCCATGGTGGCAACTTGGGAGTCTTGTGGAAGGAAGGAGGCCTAGATCCATCCCCCTATGCCAGGGCCCTAGAGATGTGGGAAGGCCTGTGCGGGGCCAATATAAAAACCGCTGAAGGGGGCAGAATCCCAGTAATCTTAGCCACCCGGCCCCCACCCCTCCCTGGTCAGGCATTAAGTGTCCCTCACCGAAGAGGCGGGGCCCCTCCTTGAGCTCCCTCCTCCCAGGTCTCGTGCTCCCTGCTGGGCCCTGAGTTTCCCTTACATGGTTGGGGGCTTGAGCCTCCGGCCCCCCTTCTCCCTTCTACCCTCACTCCTTCCCCTTCAAGAGGCCTCAAGGGCACTGAGAGGTCAAGATTTAAAGCTGACCAAGCTTGGGGGTGGGTGGAAGGAGCGGGAAGCCAGGCTTCGGGAGGGGGGTGGAGACGGGGCCATTGGCAGGGACTAGGTTCCACCTGTTGCTTGCAAGTGCTGGGTGAGAGGAGGGGGAGCAAGGGGTCCGCCTGGAGCGTCAGGGACAGGACTGGCTGTTCCTGCTGAGACTCTGACGGGGAGGGGTGCTGTGGCCACAGTGCCCTGGGGTGACCTCCCGAGGAGTCTGGGAAGGAGAGGCAAAAGTTCCACCATCCTGGCTACCTCCCGGACACCAGAATCAGCGGCCCCCACCCTCAACATACACATCCTCCCTGTCTTGAACTCAAGGCCTCCCTTCCTGGACCACTCACTCCCATCACTCACCAGCCACCTCCACAATGTCCCCAGGGACAATGTCCCGAGCCTTGATCCTCTGTACTGTCTTGCGGTCAGCCCGGTAGACTTTCCCCATCTCGGGTTCATATTCCTTCAGAGCCTCAATGGCATTCTCTGCATTACGCTCCTGGAGGGATAGGGTGGAGGAGAGGAGGGTCATCAGAGGGAGGAAGGTTGTAGAAGGGGAGGGGACTGGCTGGGGAGGATTAGGGTCAGGGGCCAGAGTCCTCGGAGAAACAGGGACAGGACAGAGGAAGAGCAGGTTATGCAGCCCTGACTTCTGGCATAGGGGAGTAAGACACACCTACCACGTGAAGGTAGGTGTGTGTGTCGAGGAAACTGTCACTTATGGCTGAAAACAGGTAAGGATGTTCAGAGGAGAGAAGAAAAGGGAATCAAAGAAAATCTGAAAGCAAGGGGCAGGAAAAGTAGAGGGTGGTAAGGTAAGAAGGAAAATCAAACTACATTTATTGAGCTGCTACTATATGCCAGGCACGGGGCTGGCTACTTCACACTCATCCTGGTACATTTCACCACAACTCTGAGGGACAGGATTGTTAACCCCACTTTATGAATGAGGAAACTGAGGCTGAGAGAGGTGAAGGAACTTGCCTGGGTTATCCAGCCAGCAAGTGACAGTGGGAACACCAGTCTGGGGGGCCCCCCCCCCTTTCCCACACTCCATCCCCTTTCCAAACCTGGCATTAGGAACAGAGAACAAGGCAAGCCCAGAGGAAGTGACGGAGGAGGAGGAGACTGGGAGGGAGGATGGCTTCATGTTTAGTGTCAGGATGTAAGGACTGAGGCGGGGTCACTGCTAACCTGCCAAACCCCCACGATGGCATTGGCAATGAGGATCAAGAGGATGACAAAGGGTTCAACAAAGGCAGTGATGGTCTCTTCACCTTCCTCGAACCAGGCCAGCACCTGGGAGCAGGGGAAGGGAGAATAGCAGGTGATAGAGCCCCCCGAACACATAAAGAAAGGCAGTGAGGCTGCGAAAGTGTGCAGGAGGCAACAGGGCTGGGCATCACGCGGGTACCGCAGCCCCGCATGTCTGAGGTCCTACGCGCTCCAAAGTGCAGACTCATAGGGGCACAGCCACTGCTGTTATGCAGCGGGAATGTGCAGGTGTAGACGTGTACAGCTCGGGGTTTAACTGGGAATGCTTTCGGATTTCCCTGGCCGAGCTGTTGGCCTGGAAACAAAGCTCGCAGGACACCCAGGCCAGCGACCCCCCACAACCACATCCATCCCATGGGAGACAAAACTCCACAGGGAAAACTCTGTGGTCCTCGCAGACGCTGACCCCCCCCCCCCGCCAGCCCTCCCCAACAGCCCAAGGCAGGGAAGCTCCAATTTCATGAGGGAGCAGGAGGGGGGATAGTGTTACGGGGCCTCCTGTACACACCCCACCCCAGCTGTTGCCACTGCCAGGCAACAGCTACAGGCAAATGTCAAGGAGCAAATCTGAGAAGGGAGAAGGGAGGCCCTGCCAGCTAGTACTCAGGGGCCTCCAGGGCCTCCATGACGGAGAGCAGGGGACAGGGAGACATCTTGGCCCCCAGTCTTGTCTTCCAGCAGGACTAAGATGTTAAGGAAGAAACTCTAAAAGATGGGCTGCTGGAGTGCTCGGTGTCGAGGGGGGCTCCTGGGCCAGACAGGTGTTGGTCCTGCCGTTAGGAGGGGCCCGGCGAGGGCGAGTAAGGTCAGGCCAGCGGGGTGAAGGGGGGGGGGGGGGGCAGGAGTCCCAGTCTGGACAGCGGGGCCGGAGCGAAGCCCGGAGACAGGTAAGGGGTCCGGCTGGGCCTTCTGGCACATCTGGGGGCACCCTCACACCAGCAGCTCTTTCCCGCCTCTGGGAGGGAGTCTTTGCCCTGACCAATCGGCGCCGAGAGGGCGGGGCAGGGGGGCCAGGAGGCTCGGGGATTGGTGGAGCGGCTGTGCGCCCCGGGGCATGCCGGGAGCGGCGGTGGCCTGAGCGCAGCGGTGTCTGAGCCCTGAGCCGGGGAGCCCAGCGTTTGGGTGGGGTAACCCGAGCCCTCGAAGCCCTTGAAGCTGCGGGGGTGGCTTAGCTTCAGTGTTTTGGCCGAGAACACCCTTAAAGCTTAAAATAAAACCTGCCTGTGGGGTGTGGGGAGGACCGAGGCGTATGCGCATCAGCACGCCCCCCCCCCCCCATACCCTCCTCGGCTCTGGTTTGGGGAACAGGATGCCGAGGGCTTGGACCAGAGGGGCCGGAGCCCCCCGCTCCGCCCCCCGCCGCCCCGTGGATGCTCCAGATCCCCGACCCACACCCCGGCCGGCCCCAGATGCCCTCCCACACTTACGAAGGAAATGCAGGCGGCCAGGAGAAGGATCCGCACCAGGAGGTCTTCAAACTGCTCTATCACCAACTCCCACAGGGACTTCCCTGGGAGAAGAGGCAGGGGAGGGGGCCCCCACGGTTAAGGTCTGGTGGATGAATGGCTGGGACTCCAGGTGCAGGCTGGGATCCAGGGGCTGAGAGTGGCCTGATTTCCACAGCCTAAGCAGGAAGGTTCTGGGGGTGATGGGCAAGCCGCTTGGTACTGAGAGAAGGACTGAGGGAGCTCGCCAGGAGTCCAGAAACCGGCTCCCCAAAGTTGTGGTTAGTTGTTCAAGGGCTGGAGTCCTCACAGAGAAAGTACCTGGAAACTCCTGCCCCCAGCCAGCCTTTATTTAACCTTTGGGGAGGGTATTTGCCCCAGGAGTCAGTCGGGAGAAGGTGGGGAGAAGGGAGTGGGGGGTGTGGGGAGGAGTGTCATTAAGAGAGTCCAGAGATTCCAGTAACTTACCTTCCTCAGCAGGGAGCTCTACCCAGGGAAAAAGAAGAAAAAGACACATTCATTTGGGGCTCAGTCTGATGTGCCCCCCCCCCCCCGGATTCTGTGGCTAAGGTAAGAGAATCAGGTCACCAAAAGGGCATCTGAGGTTCACCAAGGTCATCCCAGAAAACCTCCCAAAACTCTGAGCCTCAGGGACCCTGTTTTGTCAGTATCCTCTTAACCCCTGCAGTCACCGGACCATGGCCAACCTCTTCCCTGAGGTACTCGGGAGGGAGAGACTCCAGTGTGTCTAAGTGTGTGAGTGTGTGTCTATGTCTGTGTTGTGGGGGAGCAAGAGGGCGTTACCAGCCTTTCATCTAAGAGACACTTACCATTGGGGCCGTATTTCTCTAGGTGCCGCTTCACTTGGTCCGGCGTCAGGCCTGTAGTCTCGCTCACCCCAAAATAAGCCAGACATTCTTCTGTGGTCTTGGAGTGTGCAGCCTCCATTGTGCTCCCTTCCTGGGGGCCAGGGGGCGGTGTGCTCCTTCTGGGGAGTTCTCACGCGTTGGGGGTCTTCCTCAGTGCGTCCAACTGCCTGTTTGTCTGGGTTTCTTGTTTTTTCTCTCCTGCCCCCCCCAGGATTTTCTTCCCTCCACGAAGCTCTGACCCCTGTCCCACTTGCAGCAGCCGGCCACCCCCCCAGCCCCCAGCTGGTCCTTATGAGGGAGTAGGGGGGGCCAGGCTCCCCCCGCCCAGATCAGGGATTGGCTGGCTAAGACTCCGGCAGGAGGGGTCAGAAGAGAGATATTTCTGCTGACAGAGGGGGAACAGTGGGGCTGCAGCCTGAGATGTCACTCATGAGGGAAGCTAAGGTGGCCCCAGCCCCAGGGAAGGGGGGGGCAGGGAAAGACTTCACTTTCTGTCTTCTGCTGACCCCTCCCCCAATTGCCTGGACTTCCTTGGTTGTACCGAACTTCCTGTTCCAAACTCATGCCCCCAGTTCTTCCCGACTTCTACCCTCAGGCCTCCACCCTTCTCTTTCTCCGACCCCCATCCCGTTCCACCTACTCTCAACCTGTTTCTATTGTGACAGTCTCCTTCTTCCTCACCCAGTCTGCAGATACTCCAACCTTCAGGGGACTGGAGAGGAGGACAACATCCTTTTGGGGGCCAGAGGAAATGGTTCTAGAGGGACAAGGGGAAGTAGGGAGGGGAGAGGGTCAAGGGGACAGGGCAGAAGATGGTAACCCTACCCTCGGGAGGGGTTGCTGCAGCCATCAACAAGGGATTTAGTGTCCAAGCCCTGGTGAGCAAAGCCAGGACTGCCTGTCTCTCCCCCAAACTACCCCCCCCCTCCCCATTGCTCTAACTCAGCCTCTGGGAATGTAGCCTTCGGGGGCCCCCCCATCCCTGATAGGGAATCCCCCCCCCCCAAGAAAATGGGATACCCAGACAGCCAGGTAATCCAAGAGGCTACAGAATGTGCTGATGGCAGAGGGAGAGGGATAAATGTTTCAGGTTGGGGGCGGGAGTCACCCCCAGTCATGGAATGAGGGTCACCTCATCCCCCACTGTATTCTTTAATTCAAGGGGCTCACATGGCAGACCCCAGATGATGTGTGGTCTGCACTCCCCCCGACCCTGAAGTATCTCCTCCAGGGGAGAGAGGATCAGAGCTGCTCAGGTGCCGGGCACATCCCACAGGAAGAGGCATGAGGGAGGAAGGGGTGTCAAGGGAAGGGGGCTGGCAAGCTGGATAGGGTAGAGGTCCCAGACGGGAGGAATGGGGAGGGGGCAGCTCGATGGGGACAGGTCTAGGGGAAATAAGGACAGAACAGAGCTGGGGAAACAGAGACAGGGCTGCCCGGGTCAGAGGGAAGTCTGAGGAGCAATGGGGAAAAGGGACAGCAGGGAGCTGGCATGCGGCAGCCAGGTGGGTGGGGGCCCAGGGCTGGGTGCAAAGCCACAAGTTGTTGCTGAGCGGCTGGCCTTGGTGTCAGCTTCCTGGTAGAAGCAGCTGCTCTGAGCCCCCCACCCCCACCCCTGCTCCGGGATGGGGGCGTCTTTTGGTTGCTACCAGGGCAGCTGCTGGAGGAGCAGAGGGTAGCCTGGGCTGTGGGCAGGGGAGGTAAAGGAGGGCGGAGAGAGGAGAGGTTCAGTGAGAGTAGCAGTGGAAGGTCAGGGAAGGGAAGAAGGAGCCTCAAGTCCTTCCTGCGTCTAGGCCTCCGGCTTCCTAAGATGGACAGTCAGCAGTCCAGGCCACAGAAAGGGTTCTCCAGGCTGCTTCCCTCCCTGGCACTCAAGTTCGTAAGCAGACAATGGCAGAGGAGACGGCGAGCAAAGGAAAGGGAAGCCTCACTTTGGGGGAGCGGGCTGGCCAGCAGGGGTGGGGGGCACTTAAGGATTTAGCCCCCCATACTTATCCTTCTCTCTGCCTGGACTTGGGGGGGAGGGGAGCCTTCTGGGTGAGTTGAGGACACGGTGCTCCTTCTGTCCCCCTTTTCATGGTTCTAACAAACCCCTCCCTTAAGCTGTGACCTGGGGATGGGGGCTCAGACAGTGGGGTCACATCCACAGGCACCTCCATCTGGCCCAGCACCCACCTTCTTAGGCCAGAATCAGGCTCAGCATCTGCCAAGCCTTTTGGTGCTCTCTGGCTTCTCCCCGCCACCACCTGGAGAAGTGACAGGGGCACAGTCTTAAAGGAGCAGGAATGCCCAAACATGGAGAAGGGGGGGAAGACTGGAGGGATGGCAGCTTCGAGGGAGTTGAGAGCAGGAGGCCGAAGGGAGGAAGGCTTTACAGGACACTGCTGCCAGCCGGGCCCTTTAAGGTGACTCCTACCTCCCCCAACTTCCCAGAGGGAAAGCTGAAGCCAGAGAGGGAGAGCCACACGACAAGAGCTGCAAAAGGCTGGCCGTCAGGGAGCCTGGGGGTGCGGACCGGGAAGGCACTGGTTCTCTTGGATCCCTCCCGCTGGGGTCTCCAAGCCCACGGTTGTGGGTGTGCCTCCCCTCCTATGAGGGCTGAAGCTAATGGGAGAGGCCTGGTTCTGAAGGACAGGGACATAGAGCCTGGCCACTCCCTGACCGGTCCCAAACTTCAGCTCAACCATCCTTATAGCAAGGCTAGAGGGAAACAGTCTCTGAGGCTCTTCCAGCCAAGATATGCAGGTCCTGGAGTGCGGGGTGCTCCTTGTCCCCCTCCCCCACCCACTTCAGAAGGCAGGTTCCTGACGCTGGCGGGGGTTTAGGGGGAGGGGGAGCCTCATAGCACCAGTTGCTGCTAGATTAGGAGGGGATCATGTCCTCCTTACCCTGGGGCGCCACAGCCTTCACTCACCACCTCACTTTCCAGAATACAGCACCCAGATGTCCATACCATCCCCTCCTTTGCAAGGTCAAGTCTATCCCCAGTCTCCTGAGGCCAAGGTTTGGGGGAGCCCCAGGGGTTAGACAAAACTGGGAGAGCCAGCAGGCTTCCCCCAGCTAGCCCCCAGCCTGGGTGGCCTGTGAGCCCAGCTGTCTCCTGTCCATCTCCCAACAGGACGCAAGGCCCAGAATAGCAAGGTCATAAGCATGGGTAGGGCCTCCTGGAGGTGGGGGAAACGGTGGCTGAGGGGCGTGAGAACGTAGGCTCCCTGCTTCCCCGGGGAAGGAAGGTGAGAGGCAGCGCTGGGTGGAGGTGAGGAGGGGAGAGGACGAAGCACAACAGGCGGGATTCTTCGGAACCCGGCCCCTCCTTGTGGACACCCACCACCCACAGGGCTGGGAAACCCATGGCTGCAATTCAGCTCAGAGAGCAGAGCCTGGGTTTAATGGGGGCGCTGCAAGGAGTGAAAGGGGTTGCAAACTCCTGCCCACGGGGCTGGGAAGGCCACGTGAGTGAAGTGGGCCAGTAGGGATGGAGCAGATGTGGAAAGAGAGCGGAGGAGCACGTGAGGGTGGATCTTCTGATTTTCTGGAGAAGCCAGTCATCTGAACTTGTAGGTGAAATCCCAATGGAAACACTATCCAGGCCAAGCAAATCATATCAGCAGCTCCAACCCAAACGAAACTTCCCATTTTACAGGTGAGGATACTGAGGCCTGGCGAGGCTAACACCTGGCCTAGGCCAAACAGCAAAGGAGAGGAAAAGCTAGGAGTGGAAGCCAGTGCTCTCTGTCATCTACCCCCCAGCTTCCCAGCCTGGCCCCGAGAAGGGGAGCAGCCAGCCTGCCCTGGGCCCCTCCGCAGCCAGACTCTGTGGCTGCCACGTTCAACCTCTCCCAACACGGCCACTGTGCCCCAACCCCGCCCCCACGATCTCCCTCTGCCTGCTTTCTCCCTCGGGTGGGGAGCCTTAACTGAAGAACTTAGAGCAAGAAGGGTCCTTGGAGGTTGCCGATCCTGCTGTTCACTGTCCGGTCCCGTTAAGAGAACTTGGCCGCAAACCCCGAGAAGCACTATTGGGCTCTGCACTTACCGCTCAACAAACAGGACCGCCCACGGGGGAGCAATGGGCCGAAAGCACAGGGCTAGAGGGCAACAGGGACTTGACCTGACACAGCCTTCTGGCCTCTCAGCTCTGGAGCGGGCAACGCCGAGTGGGCTGCTTTCCTGCCCCACCTGCCCCAGCCCCCGCTGCAAACAGTGGCCACAGCCATCACGACGGAACTGAGATAAACCCTTTTATTTATTTATGCTTCTCCATTTTGTTTAAAACAACAACAACAACCACCTTAATATAACGGACAGCCCTTCCCCCTCACCCTTCCTCGGGCTGGGGGGGTGGTTAATGGGGAAAAGGCCCCCAGGGGTGGGGCTGACCATAAGAGCCCCTCAGGGAGGTAATGGAGCCCAAATCCCCTGCCCAGGGGATGGGGCACCTGTAGTGTACGAACCGGGGAGTTAACAGGGCTCTTGAACCTCTTCTTGTACCAACATATATGCCCTTGGCGTCAAGGGTCAGGAAGCACGTGGGGAGGGGATTCCTACCGCTCCTCTACATCCCTGCCCAGCCCCAATCTCATGAACTAAGGGCTGGGGAGCAAGAAGAGTGGAGAAAGAGCGGGGTAGGGTGTCTCACACGAAGGAGTACTGGTTATTAATGGCTCTGGGATGGCCCCCTTCTTCTCCATCGCCCCCTAGTGGTAACTGCTGCAGCTGCACCATTGGGGTGGCCCCGGGGTCCCCACCAGATCCAGCGCCTCCCGGGGCCTCCGTGCCTGGTGCTACGGCCTCTTCCAATTCAACCACGGGGACCAGCTCAACCACGGGGACCAGCTCTTCCTGGACCCCTCCACTGCCCGCTTTCTCTTTCTCTTGCCTCTCTTTGGCTGCTGCGGCTGCTGCTGCCGCCACTTCTGGCGCCCCCGACGCCTCTTCTGCCCCAGGATGTGGGGGATCTGTCCATGAAGGGGGTTCAGGGGGCTGGGGTGGGTCATGGGAGGTGTTCGGTTCTGGATAGGAACGGTAAGAAGACAGACTGTGGAGGGGAGGCCAGCTCTTGCGGCGGCCTCCCCTGCACTCATCCCCCCAGAAGCCACGTGCTATCTCCCCCACATCCCGTCTCCTGAGCAACCCCCCCCCCATCCATGGAAGATGGATCATGGGCGGCGGTGAGAGGAGGACCACACTTACACACAGTCACTCGCTCCGAAGGGCATGAGGGTGGAGGAGGCATCGGGGTAGCATCGATCTCCCTCGCACACCCCTGCATGGCTCCCGGCCTGCTCCCGGCCTGGGGGAGGGGGAGGGGCAACGTGGGGACAGATGGGACGTTGGGGTGGGGAAAAGGAGAGATCAGACAGGGACGTCAGACATCGAGGGAGGAGGGAGGAGGGGGGAGGGGGATCAGACCGAGCATCCCCCAGGAGGGCAGGCCCAAGGTGAGATTGTGACAAAGGGCAAAGACAAGGCTGGAGAGGACTGATCCAAGAGACACACAGATGATGGAACAGAGGGGTCTGATGGAATGGGGATGCACCGGCCCAGCTTCTGCTTCCTCCCGGCTCCAGTGAGGAACCTCTGCCTCCCTACGTCCTCAGTGTCCTGCTTCCCCTCCGAAAGCCCAACACCCAGGAGCCTGCTCTGCCCTACTCTCCCTAACGAAGCCTCTCCTCCTCACAGCCCCCCGCCCCGTCTTGCTGGCACACACACCTCCTCGCTTCTTGGGTGCACGGGCACCTCCTCCCCTGCAGACCTGCTCTGCTCACCCTGCTGTCGCTGGGAGGACACGACATAGCTGACAAGAACAACGTCACTGGAGCCTCCAGACTCCAGAGGGATGGGGTGCACTCGGAAATGCTCGAGCATATCGAAAATGGACTGGAACCACAAGTGCTGGACCCGGCACTGACCCTCCTCGTTCAGCGACAGGCGCAGGTGCTGAGGGCAGGATGAGCAGAGTGAAGCGGGAGCCCCTCTCCCCTGCACGGCCACGTTCCCCCACTCCACCCGCGGGCTCACTGCG
This sequence comes from Herpailurus yagouaroundi, assembly GCF_014898765.1. Lineage (NCBI taxonomy): Eukaryota > Metazoa > Chordata > Mammalia > Carnivora > Felidae > Herpailurus > Herpailurus yagouaroundi. The sequence continues at coordinate 2,662,615 of NW_024412627.1, forward strand.
TGCCGCACGGCCTCTTCCTCACTCACCTTGGCCTTGCCCTGGAAGTTGAAAGTGAGGACGTATTCACCCCGTCTCGTCTCACTCTGACGTACCAGGAAGACGCCATGGGAGCCGGTGCCTCCGGCCAGCACTAGCTGGGCGGCCTTGAGTCGAGAGAGCATCCCGTGGAACCAAGGATACCCTGAGAGGGGCTGGTCCCCTTCACCTCCCTCTGACTCCCCCTGGAACAGGAATGATCCTTCAGGAAGGAGAGAGGGAGGGAAACCGGGGTGTCAGGGAAGCCTCCCCCATCCTGGGAGAAGAAAAGCCTTGCTTTCCCCTCACACATCACCTCCCTCCCCCGGGTCAGATCCTTCAGGATCCCGAGAGGAGAGTCTCCCGAGGGCGGGCAACCGGGCCTGGACGCAGACACACACTCTCACCTCTGGTACCTGTGGCCGTCTCCGGAGTGTCCAGGGGTGGGTAGGGAGCTGAGAGGGGATGGGCTGTGCCTGCTGGGGGTCCCTCTTCGATGGGGATACGGGGGGGCAACTCTGGGGGAAGCAGTTCCATGGAGTCAAAATGGGAGGCGGCGACGGAGGCGGAGCTGGGGGAGATGGACGCCGAGGGGCGGTCTGAGAGGCCCCCGTAAGCCCCTGGAAAACAAGGGAGGAGGGCCAGGTTGAGAAGCCGAGAAACTACTCTCTGCCAGGACCGGTCGGCCACCAGCCAGTCTGTCCTGCGCGCACCGGCACGGTTGGCCGGCCGGCCGGGATGCCGGGTCCTTCTGTCGGCGGCGGCCGCTGCTATTCTCCCCCTCTGGCTCCTGACTTCGGCCTCAGGCCCTGCTGAGGGACCACAGACGGACCGTCCGGAGGGCCTGGAGTCCAACGCACCTCTAGTTTCTCGGAATCGACAGCTGAAACGACAGCGACTGTCGCGGAGGTGGGCGTCGCGAAGAATCCCTCGGATATTTTCGCATCACATAGGGTCCTTTTCCGGCCTTCAGGACCAACTCTCCAACCCTCAGAGACGTCAGAGATCCTCCTACCGATGTGCCCAACCTAGGCGACCTGACCTTCACGTTAACTCGTGTCCCTGTGCCCTCCATGCTAGCCTGAGCATCCTGTCCGATTTGCCCAGGGCTCCCGGGCTCCCCCGCCCCCATTGCAGGGCTGTGCTCTCGCCCTCTGCCTCCTCCTCCAAGCCCTGTTCTTTCCTCTCACCTCCTCTGTGTAGTATCCTGTCTATCCCACCTTCCCCGACTCTCCACTTCCTCTGAGCTCCCGGGAAGCTCTCTGCCTGTGCTGCTCAGAGAACACTAAGTACAGGCTCTCCGTGTCAGCGTCCTGCTTTCCAGAGGGAGCGAGAGCCCGTCAACTCAACTAGACCGGGAGCCCACGGAAGGCAAGAAGCTCGTCTCAGGCATCTCCGGGCTCCCCTATCCTGCCCCAGAGCCTCGCACTAGGTCAGGGAGGTAGCAGGGCGTTGCTGAATGTCTGCCGGTGGCAGGCCTGAGCCTACGGCAATGGCGTACGTTGTCAGCGCTCAGAAGACAGGTGTAGTGGTGCAGGAAGCGGACCGGCGTGGCCCCCGTCTTTGTCAGTGACTCTCAGGTGACCTCAGAAAAGCCATTTCCCCTCCCTGGTCTTAGCTGCCTGAGGGGTCTGGAAACGAGGAGATTGGACCTAATGACTCGTAAGGTCCATCCTAGCTCCAACATTCTTTAACCCATTTGTTTCCTCAGTGATCACAGCCAGGCACCATGAACCCTAGACCCAGAACAGAGGAGCAGGAGAGAGAGTATAACGGAGTCTACAAAGGTGAACTGGGCCAGGCAGATGCACGTCTTTGGGCGTGCCTGTGTGTGGGTAGGGCCTGTGCATCTTTAGTCAGGCCAAGAAGTACAGAGTCGAGAGAAGATCTCGTGCTGTTGACACGTGTACAGAAATGCACGGTAAGAACAAAACAAAGATGTGTACAAAGTGTTCCGGGAGCTCAGAGAAGAGAACCACTATGTCCAGCCAGAGTGGACATCTGCACAAGGCTTACGGAAAAGGAGAAAAGGCCGGACACGGAAGGCTGGACGGGAGTTCACCTGGGGTTCGTGCGAGGCGGCGATGGCGACGGTTCTAAGTGGCAAACTGCGGTGTGGCACGTACGGGGACAAGGGACGGGCAGTCGGTGGGTGACAACAGGCGGCTGAGGGGTGGGACTGGGGTGCGCGGTAGAGTCGGGAGGGAGGGCCTGGGCCTGGCACGGTGGGGTTCTGAAGTTCACAGCGCTCTAAGGCTCCGCCCTTACCCTGCGACAGGCGGTCATTGCTCTCGCTGGGTCCCAGCAGCAGATCCTGGCTGGGCAGGCTCTCTGAGTGATTGAGGCAGGGCAGCTCCAGGCTGTCTGTGTTCTCCCTCGTAAGGAATGAGGTCCCAGGGGCCAGGGGGAGGGTCATGGGGCGGGGACTGGTAGCGGGGCAGGGTCTGCAGAGACAGGGAAAATGATGTTGTGAGACAACTCACCAGTGACAGCCCCAAGGTTGCTCCCCACCCCCACCGGGTCCCCTCAGTGACAGCAGTCAGGCCCCTCACTCACCCCGGGCTCAGGCATTCTTGGATGTCAGACACCCAGGCCTTCACATGTAGAGCATCAACTGTCTCCAGGATGTACTCGGAGGGGCCTTCCACCTATGGGGAAAAGAGGAGGCCCACGGGCCACTTCCAGGTCCGGAGGCCCTTAGCCACCCCTGCTGACAACAAGAACACCCTCCCCCCCTTTCCTCCTCCCGGAGGGGCTACTGCCCCAGACACACTCTCGAGCCCCTGGGCAACATACAGGCCACCTCCTGTCACCAAGTTCCTTGTTTCAGTGTGCTGTCCTAGCTTTCTCCCCGGAACAAGCGCTCCCCGAGGGGGCAGGAGCCCAGAGCCCCTACCTTAACCACAAACGTGTTCTCCCGGTCAGGCATCTCCAGGGCTGTGGTTGTCCGCACGTCTGTGATGGTAGAGCAGGGAATGCTGAGTCGAGGCCGAGATGCCTAAGTTGGGAAAGAAAGCAAGAGCCAAACTTTCGGTGTGCAGGGACCCCCTTTCACTTCCCTCCAGAGACCCATCTTTCCTCCCAAGCCCTAAGGGAGTCAGACAAAGGACCACAGCACTACTTTTGCGGTCCTGCCCACAGCTGCTCCCCCAGAGTCAGGAGCTTTAGAAACCAAAGCGAGCAGGGCTACGCGTGTGGGCTGTCCCACTCCGGTGGCTCAATCGCCCCGCTCCCGGTGGTTCCCCACCCTCCTCGGTTCCCCACCCTCCTCGGGGCCTCACCTTGGGCGGTACAAAGAACTCCAGACGGCTTCCTCCTCCTCCTTCTCCTTCACTTCGCAGCAGTAAGCGACACTTCTGCCACTGAGGCTGCCCTCCTCCCCCTGAGGTAGGCCCAGCTGCCCCTCCTCCCCGGCCCACTCCGGCTGGGTCCGGGGCTGCCTCTTCAGCCCCCATGAAACTCAGCAGCTCTTCCCTCTGCACCATCCCTGCTCCATCCTTCAAGGCCCCCCCGCCCCGACTGAGTCTCAGCCTCTCAAATCGGTGAGTCCATCTGTCCCCGGGGGATGTTCCATCACTAACCAGTCCCCTGCCAATGGTCGCAGCCCCGCCAGAGGAGTTGGAGTTGCTGTTTCCACCCAGGACTGGGGGGCCCGATGAGGTCTCGAGGGGCCCAGCTGGGGAGGGTGGGTCAACGGTCCCCCGCCACTGCAGGATGCCGCGGACTGAACCGCGGACCGAGCGACCCACGGAGCGGAGAGAGAAGCGTTTCTTTAGCTTCGGCTTCGAGGAGGTCGTAGAAGAGGAAGAGACTGAGGAAGGGAGGGGGCCGGCCAGGTCCTCAGATGATCGAGAAGGGCCCAGCACAGCCAGGGGCCCGCCCACCCTGCAGCTCTCAAGGGACAGGTCGTGTGGCGGGATCTCCACACCGGGACTCAGGGGAGCCAGGATGGGTGGTGAGAGGGAGCCGGAGGCCCGGGCCACCTCAGCTTCAAAATGCTGCAGGAAGAGCTCAGCAAAACGGCGGGAGAAGGCAGCCTCAGCCCCGGGCCCTGCATACTGGGGGTGGGAGGCCAGGTAGAGGCGAAAACGGCGGGCAAAATCCAGGGCGGCAGCCCGGGCGTGGGACTCACAGAACTCCCGCCAACTCGGGGGAGGGGGTGGTGGCAAAGGGGGAGGGGAGGGGGAGGCCCCGTCCTCCGGGGAAGGGGCACCATTCATGATGGTCCCCAGGAGGTGGAGAGGGGGAGCCTGTGGGGAGGGCAGCAAAGAGGGAAGCGGCCAGAAGACACGGGGTGAGCGACAGCAGCTGCAGAAGGAAGAGAGGCACATACACCGAGTCACTGCTGAGGTGGGACCGGGGGCAGAGCCCCACCCCGAGCGGACTCCCCACTCTGGTCTGGACTCCTCGGAAAGCAGTGGGGAACACACCACACCGCCTCCCTGCCCTTTCCCAGAGCCTCACACCCCACACACCCCATTCAGCTGGCTCCCTGGGGGGAGGGAGGTGCACCTGCCCCGCTGCCTTCCCAACCCACTCCCCCTGGTTCTGGTTCCAGGAGCGACACGCGGCCGCAAAGCACCTGCCTCTAAAAAGGAGTCTTTACCACTCACACCACCTCCCTTCTCCAAAACAGGTCCTTCGAGGTTTAGCACATGCTTCCCATGTGTTCTTACCTTTCCCTGCAACAGGCTTTAATAACCTTGATAATAGGTGAGGAAACCGAAGCTCAGAGAAGTCTCAGAACTCCAAGTCTACGGTTTTGCCCACTGCATAGTCCTCGTCCCCAGGGACTGGCTGGACCAGCCTGTCACAGCCCCTCCCTGCCCCAGCTCTCAGGGAGCTAGGTCTGCAGCGCTTAGAGACCCTGCCTCGCACGTCCTGAGGTCCAGCTCTGGGGAGGGAGTCTGCTCAGTCAAGAGGCGGAATGGATGATGGACTGAAACCAGAACTGTCCTGAAAGCGGACCCCAGGGCCCAGCACCCCAGCACGGTGTGACAGAGGCTTGGAATGGCCACAGCCCAGTTCTTTGTGCCTTCAGCCTGGGGCCCAGAAGCAGCAGCACCAGGCAGCACCAGGCGGGGGAAGACTGTGGGTTGGGTCAGGGCAAGTCTTTCTTGGCCACAAAGTAAATAAAACATAACAGGGAGCTGGGGCCCTAGGGTTTCTCACTTCCTCTTCTTTCACTGGGGAGGGTGCCCTAAAGGCTGGTGAGCCTAGTGGTTAAGGCTGTGGGACGTGGAGTTGGACCTGGGATGAAATCCCAGCTCGGCCACCTATTAGCTGCGTGATCTTGAACAGATCCTATGTCCTCTCGGAACTGCGGGCGTGTATCTATAAAACAGAGCTCATGATCCCTAACTCCTAGACTCGCGGGGAGAATCAAACGGAACCTGTCAGGGCTTGGCAGAAAGCAAGCACACCATAAATGCCTGCCCCGTTATTACTATCTTTATGGGTTCCAATTTTTCCAAGAGAGAAATCAGAGAAAGGAAGAGGCTTCCCAAGCTCTTACAACTAGCAAGTGGCAGAGCTGGGCCTGGCATTTATAACCCATGGCTCTTTGTTAGTGTTCCTCCCCCATATTACGTTGGATGATGACTGGCACCAGGGCTGCGGGGAGGACAGCTCAGGAAAGTCTCCCGAAACCTCAGACTCCTGCTCAGACCCACAACCAGCGACCCCTCCCCTTCCTCCTTGGCCTAGATCCTACACATTCAGATGGCTCCAACCACAGGGACAATTCCAAACCAACGAGAAGCCAGGAGACGCAAGAGTCATGGAGCACAGGGGAACCGAGCCAAGAGGTGCAGACGCAGCAGGGAGAGCGATCTCCAGGCAGTGGCCACCTCGGCTCACACAGGCCCGCCCAACCCTCTGCACCACTGGCAGACCCGGCCCCCTTCAGGCCCGCTGACCCTGCGGCTCCTGAGCTGGTGACTCAGTTTCTCTTCTGCCAAGCAAGCCTCAGACACATTCCCCCGGTGCACCTGCCTCTGGGCTCAGTTCTGAAATTTCCCGAAGGGCGGGTGGTGGAGGGTGCAGGCTCCGCTCCCGGCTCGGACCCTCTGGGCCCGGTGGTCAATGCACTCCGACCCGACCCTACTCCCTGGACACCCTCGACCCGCCCATTCCCCGGGGCCGCAGCCGCCTCGGGACCAGCTCCGTCTGCTGCACTCTCCGGGGCCGAGCGCCCCTCCTGCCTCTGCCTCCACCCCCCACGCCCGCCCCCACCCAGGGCTCCTCTCAGGCGCCGAGGCCGGGTCGCGGCGAGGGAAGAGGTACTTGAAGAGGGGGGGTTCCGGTTCCGGTCCCACCTGCATCTCGGTCCCCGCGGTTAGCTCCGGCGGCGGCGGCAGCTCCCGCTCCCTGCCCCTCCCCCCGCACTCCGCGACTAGCTCCCAGGCCGCTTCTGCGCAGGCGCCGGGACCCCTTTTCCCGTCACCGAAGGAAGCGACCATAGAGAAGAGCTGCGAGAGGGAAGGGCACCTATACGCTCAGTTCCGCCACCTTCCTAGTCCGTGCAAACCCATCGAGTGCTGAGAGGGGGGTGACCCTCGGACGGCTGAGGGGCTTCTCCGCTTGCTCCTAAAAGGGACCCCAAAAGCAATCATGGGCAGGGGGTGGATGCCACCAGGCGGCCTCTCGAAGGAAAGTCGGGACAAAGGAAGAGGCGTCAACCACGAGAAGCCACTTTAGGGAATAGAGTCGCGAGGCCCTGGTGCAGGCTAGAGTAGCCACCGGGTACCGGAAACCAGCGAGATGAGGAGGCCCTTTCCAAGGCCCGCCGCAGCCTAGAGCGTCTGGCCCTGCGGCTGCGGGGTTCGCAGACACCGCCCCCGCGGAGCCCGGCGAGGGAAGACGCGGGTGACCTTGGTGGAGGCCCCGAGAAGAGGCGGAGCCTGAACTTACGACCTTGGCTTCCCGGAGGAAAGAGGTCTAGGAGGCTCCATCTGAGACGAGAAGTAAAGATGAAGGGCAGAAATAAAGACATCACTTTGGACGTGCTTGTGGGACGTCGCGGGGGGCAGGTGGACATACAGTGGACATACAGTCTGGAGCTCAGGAGAGACATAAAGACCAGACACAGAAATGGAGAATCATTAAGGTATAGAGAGCCCTTGAAATCATAAGCACAATGAGATCAGTCATCTCAGGTCTCTCGCTGACCCAGCTCCAACTGGCCTAACTAAGCAATAGGGGAATCTTGGCTGAAGCGATTGAAAAGAGCGGCTCTAGCTTCTTCAGGGACGGTTGAATAAAAGAGCCAAAAGATAGGAGAAACCTGTGGTTCTTCTCTAGGCTCTTCTTTCCCCATGCACTTGGCCTCACTCGCAGGCCTGCCTATCTCAGTGGTAAAATGGCTTTCTTTGGCTCCAAACTTAAGTCCTAATAGCTTAGCAACTCAAGTAGAAGCAGCATGCTTCTTTTCTGAGATTTGCAATCAAATTTCCAGAACTGACCTTAGCTGATTGGCTTGGATCAAATACTCATCCCGGAACACAAGAGACTGGAGATGGATAAATCCCCTGACTCACACAAGAATGTTTATTCAAGGCTGAGGCTGCCAGCTGGAGTTGGAAAAATTCGTTGTAGAAGGCAAGTTCCTGCCTAGCCAGCTGTACTCCCCCAGCTCTGCCTCTGCTCTAACCAAGCTGACATCAGCCCGCAGGTGGCCTTGGCTAAGGTCTTCATTGCTGTCTTTGTCCATGCATCTTCCCAGTTCGGAGGAGGATGTCAATTCCTCCCTCCTCCCTGAAACCCTTACACACACTTCCTCTGTAGTTTCCAGTGTCTGTAGTCTCTGAGGTTTCTCCCCGCTGTTTCTAGGAGAGAGGCACAGTTGAGGAATGCAGAAAGGCAAGGGTCTAGTGATGATGAGTTAGGTTTGGAAATGTGTCTCAGTTGTCCAATAAAACTTTCTGCAACGACAGATGTTCTGTATCGACACTATCCAATGTGGGAGCCACTAGCCGTGTGTAGCTATTGAGCACTTGAAATGTGGCCGGTGTGACTAGGGAATGGAATTTAAGTTTTAATTAATTACAGTAGCCACATGTAGGTAATGACGACTGTATTAGTGCAGGAGCGGTCAAGGACAACTAGGCGGAGCTGTCCAGCAGAGATAGAGCTACAGTGAGCTGCATAAAGCAGTTTGGTGGCGATCAGAAGTGAGTAGTGGTTGAAGCCACGGACATCAGTGAGAGTGTGCAGGCAATATCGGTAGAGAGAATAGGGCCCCAGACCTAATTCTGGAAAACAAGCCGCACTTAACAGGTAGGCAGCGACACGGGAGTAGAAAGCGCCGAGATGATGTCTTAGGTCACGTTTCCCAGAAGCACACCTTGAGAGGAGGATTTGTGTGCAAGTGATTTAGTCAAAAAGTGCTACCAGAAGAAACCAGTAAGAGTGGGAGAAGCGGGAGAGGGAAGGAAAGGAAACGAAGCAAACGTATGACCTCAGGCAGAGAGTAGTTCAACTTGATCCTGCAGGGGAGCTCTGGATGCAGGTTATGCCTCAGATTTGTCCAGAAACAAGGGACATATACCCACGTTCCTCAGCTTTTGACAAAGGGATATTCCTGGAGACATCAGTTTATCAAGGTGAAGCCCCCAGTGGCCTGAGGGCATTCCTCCAAAAAAGAAAAAAAGCTGGGCATTCTTACTCTCGGGAGAGAAACCACACAACAAAGTTGGGAGGGTGGGGCAGTTGGGCAGACACATCACAGGCAAACGATTAAAAAGGAATCCATGGTCCTGACATGGTCTCCTACAGAAAACATTGACAACTAATGACGTGTGGCCGTGAACAAACGGTCACGAAAGAATTCTTGAGATGTTTTTGACGCAAAGAGGTGCTTTTATTATAGCACGGGGACAAGACCCATGGGCAGAAAGATCTGCACTTTTGCTGTATGACGGTGGTGTTTATATGCTTAGTGTTCAAGGGGGAGGGGGTGTGCAGGGAGTATTAGATCACAAATGTTTTCTTCGAATTTCTACTCATAAGACCACTTTCGCAAGATTTCTCTGGTGCTTATCATTCGGTTCAATATTAACTATCGGTGAGATGTGCTGACAGTCACGAGACCCTTTAAGACTATAGCAGCCAGCACGTATTTGATCCTTGTCAGAACTCTGCAGGCTTTAGGTTAGTCTTCTAGGCTGAAGGTGAATATTTTTCTGCTTCTGTCCCTCGGCAACTTAGCGACTGCTCAGCAACTTCGGTGAGAGGGATTTTAGGGAAGTGGGAGAAGCAGAAGCCAAGTGGTGGTGGATTGAGGAATGAAGGTGAAGGTGAAGAAACAGGAGGAGGAATATGGAGAGCCGAGTCCTGAGGGAGACCTGATTACATGGAAAGTCTAAAGAGAGAGGATCCAGTAGAAAGGATAGTAATTGGAGTGAGGTTTGGGGGACGGTAGAACAATAGGATCCAGGACCCACGTTAAGCCAAAGTATTCATATAAAAGGGAGAAGCACTTCTTCCACAGGAACAGAGGATGTGATACTCAGGATGCTTTTAGCTACCAGTAACAGAGCATCCCCCCCCCCCCCAACTCAAGGTCTCAGCACGAAAAGAGGAGGAGCTTACTGGTTCACAGAATTGAAAAAAATCAAAGGTGGGATGACTTCGGGCATGGCTGAAGCCAGAGGCTCTTATAAACGTCCATTTGAACTTGGGTCTCAGTCTCCTAGCTCAGTTTTCCTCTGGACTGTCTTAATCCTTAGGCAGATGGTCCCCTCATGGGTGGCCAGATGGCTACCAGCAGCTCCAAGCGTACTTTCTACTAGCTTAACAATCGTCCTGGGGAAAGATCATAGCTTTCCCAATAGTTCCAGTAAACGCAACAGGGTTGAGTCTCATCGGCTCAGCTTGGGTCACCCGACTGTCTGCTGTATAGTGAAGAATTTGGTTTTTGTCCCAGCTTCCCGGCACAGAGCTTTTTTTTTTTTAATTTCTAAAAAACATTTGTTTGTTTATTTATGAGAGAGACAGAGAGAAGGAGAGAAAGAGAGAGGCAGGGAGAGAAGGAGACAGAATCCCAAGCAGGCTCCACAGAGCCCGACGCAGGGCTTGGACTCCTGAACCACAAGATCATAACCTGAGCCCACATCAAGAGCTCAACCGACTGAGCCACCCAGGCACCCCCTGGCACAGAGTTTTTGCTAATGAGGTAACTGATGGCAAGCCCCTAGATAGCTTCAGGCACTAAGCTGGTCACCAGAAAGACTAACTTTGTGATTAGAGGCTTGGGATTTTTAAAAGTTCGTTTATTTATGTAAATAATCTCTACACCCAACGTGGGGCTCAAATTCACTCCCCCTCCCCCAGACCAAGAGTCACATGCTTTTCCGACTGAGCCAGCCAGGCTCCCAAGAGGTTTGGGATTTTGAGGCAGCTGGACCCCTGCCTTCCCTGGAGATTGAGTTCAGTCACATGGCGAGGACTTCATCAATCACGTCTAAGAAATGAAATGAAAAACTCTGGGCACTGAAACTCAATGGGGCTTCCTGGTTGGTGACCACATTGATGTGCCGGGAGGGTGGCATGCCCTGGTTCCATGGAGGGCACGCAAGCTCTGCCTGTGGACCCTCCCAGACCTCACCTCACTCTACGTGATCTTTTCATCTGGCTGTTGCTAATTTGTATCCTTTACTATAAAACTGTGATCCTAAGTGTTTTCCTGCATTCTGTGAGCTGTTCTAGCAAATTATCACACCTGAGGGGGGTCATGGGAAACTCCTGCATCTGGAGCAGGTTGGTCAGAAGTGAAGACGGATGGGACTCCCCTTGCAGCTGGCGTCTCAAACGGGGACATTCTTGTGGAGGAGGGAGCCCTTACTTGTGGGGTTTGAATTAACTTTGGGTTAGTTAGTTCAGAGTTAGTGCCAGAACTGAACTTCAGCACACCAGCTCGGGTTGGAACAAAAATACTAACCCTGAACCAACATTTGTGATCACAAGGGTAGATGATGCTGATTGGTAAAGCGCTGGATCACGGACCCGTCGTCTGAAACTGGGATGGGCTGAGCACTGCGGAGTGTGGCTCTTCAAAGGAAAGCTAGGGTCTCTGTCAGAAGGGGAAGTGGTTGCTTGAGGGATTCTTCTGGAGGTCATCTTGACCCTAGCGCCCCCCTGGCGCCAAGAGGTGGGGATTTCTCCTATTTTGTCTTCTTTCCTGGGATGTCAACTTCAGCTTTGGTGCTTTGGTCAGGACCTCCTGCCCCTCCACATCATACTGCGCTCAACCAGGGTATTTTGACAACACAAAGTACTCTCGCTTCGCTTAGGCTCTGCCTCTGAACCCACAGGCACCATTCCCCTCGCTTCCGCCAGTCTTTCTCCTTCTAGTTTCACGCTTCAAGGGGTGGCCTCCTGGAGGAAGCCATGCACAGCCAACCCAGCTAGGCCGCCTCTGAAGTGCCTTCTACTCAGTAGCTTTTGTGTGACATTCACAAAGCACTTGCAACCGGAATGTCTCCAGTCGCATCTGAGTGACAGGGGTGTGATCAGAATTCGGTGTCTGGAAGGAAATCCAGGGCCAGGAGCGGGGTGGGTAGTGACTGGAAGCAGAGAGGAGGCTGGTGCTGACCTGGCCAGGGCAGTACAGTGGGGTTAGAACCAAGGAGAACGTCCAAAGAGATCGCTGAGGAGGCACTTCCAGGCTGGCCGGTGGGGAAGACTGAAGAATGCCCTTGAGCTTCCAATAGGTCTGCTGAATGCACTAGGACAAAGTTCTAGGTTCTGGTGCCCCGTCTGTCACTGAGTTGCTGGCTAGCCCAGTACTTATTTCAGTGACATCAGACCCCACACTCCCTTTAGAGGTTACAGCTGTAAGAAATCCTAGAGATCGTAAAATTTAACTTCATCACTCCATCCCCATTTTATAGATAATAAAGCAAGAGCTTCAAAAGTTGCAGTGGCTCACCTTTATCTTTAGCGTGAACTTGAATTCATAACTTGCTTGCCACTGAAAACGTCAGGACCCTTAATAAGCCCAACGCAAATGCTCAACTGAAATACTTCAACACATAATTCCTTCAACCAATGGTTCTTCACCTGCGTGTCAGGCACTGTTCTTGGGGTAAAAAAGCAGCTCTTACTGTCATGACCTGGTGAGATGGAAAACAACTTCAACCCCACAAACCAACCAACAGGCAAACTGAGAAAATAATTTCCGATATTTAGGGGCTATGAAGAAAACCAAACAGGACCACTGATGTAGAGGGGAGCTGGGGGCTACTTTAGATAGAAAAGGTAACAGTTGGGATGCCTGGGTGGCTCAGTCGGTTAAGCGTCCGACTTCAGCTCAGGTCACGATCTCGTGGTCCGTGAGTTCGAGCCCCACGTCGGGCTCTGGGCTGACGGCTCTGGGCCTGGAGGCTGCTTCCGATTCTGTGTCTCCCTCTCTCTCTGCCCCTCCCCCATTCATGCTTTGTCTCTCTCTGTCTCAAAAAATAAATAAACGTTAAAAAAAATTAAAAAAAAAAAAAAAGGAAAGGTGACAGTTGAGGGGGACCTTAATGGCGGAAGAAATAGCCTGGGGGGAAAGCCACAGGGAAGGACGCTGCCGGAAGAGGAAACAACCACTGCAAAGAGCCTGAGCTAGAAACAATCGTGGGAGGTCTGTGGAACAGAAGAATGGCCAGTGTGGCCAGGAGAGAGGGTGGGGGAAATCACAGGAGACAGGCTCCAAGAGATGGGCCACAGGGAGGAGTTTGGATTATTAATTTTATAACAGCTTTATTGATATATAATCCACCCACCATACAATTTGGCCATTTAAATTACGGGTTGGGATTTTGTTCTACGTGTTGTAAGGAGTCATGGAGGGGGGGTTAATTTCTGATCCACATTTTATTTATTTAAACTTTATACATTTCAAAGGGAATCTTTATTTTTATTTATTTTTTTAAATTTATTTAATTTATTTTTTTTTAAATTTTTTTTTAACGTTTATTTTTGAGACAGAGAAAGACAAAGCATGAATGAGGGAGGGTCAGAGAGAGGGAGACACAGAATCTGAAACAGGCTCCAGGCTCTGAGCTGTCAGCACAGAGCCTGACGCGGGGCTCGAACTCACGGACCGAGAGATCATGACCTGAGCCGAAGTCGGCTGCTTAACCGACTGAGCCACCCAGGTGCCCCTTTATTTATTTTTTACAGTAAACTCTATACCGTGTGGGCCTCGATCTCATGACCGTGAGATGAAATCAAGTCACGTGCTCTACTAACTGAGCCAGCTACGTGCTCCTTCCGATCCACATTTTATTATCTTTTTTAAATGTTTATTTCTTTTGAGAGGGACAGAAAGGGTGTGAGCAGGGAAAGTGCGGAGGGAGAGAGAGAATCCGAAGCAGGCTCTGTGCTGTCAGCACAGAGCCTGACCCAGGGCTCGAGCTCACAAACTGGGAGATCGTGAAGCTGAAACCAAGAGTCGGGACGCTTAACCGACTGAGCCCCCCGGGCACCCCCTGATCCATATTTTAAAGCCTGGTCTGACTGCTGTGTGGAGGGTGGATTGGCCAGATATTGAGGGGAACGGGAGCTGGGAGACCCATTGTAGAGGCCAGGGAGCTAACCTAGGTGACAGAGGATTCTGGACCGAACCACAGTGTCAACAGTGGAGACAGACAGAAGTGGTCACCTTCAAGGTATGTTTTGGAAAGATGACCAGCAGGACTGGGTGCTGGTGCTGTGTGTATTCAGATGTGTAAGCACACAGCCTGGGGCGAGCGGAGGGTCGTGTTTTGGACACGTTATGTTTGTAGCACCACGTGGTGGCACCCTTGGAAGAAGCCTCATCCATGGTTCAAGTGCAGTCATTCAGAGGCCTACAGTGGCCAGGCAGAGGATACAGAGATAAAGGAAGCCCAGTCCTGGCCCTACTCAGGCCACTCAGTCTCAGAGAGGGGAAACCAAGAATTAGGCCTCAGGGTATTACATGCTGTGAGACAGCTTATCTGTTAGGATGTATTTGTTGTGTTTTTTTTTTATAAATTTTTTTTTCAACGTTTATTTATTTTTGGGACAGAGAGAGACAGAGCATGAACGGGGGAGGGGCAGAGAGAGAGGGAGACACACAGAATCGGAAACAGGCTCCAGGCTCTGAGCCATCAGCCCAGAGCCCGACGCGGGGCTCGAACCCACGGACCGCGAGATCGTGACCTGGCTGAAGTCGGACGCTCAACCGACTGCGCCACCCAGTCGCCCCAGGATGTATTTGAATGTAGACAACAGACGACTCTGACACAGTCTGACTTAAATAATAAGGACATTAGTCACCACACCTCAAGGAGTCATCTAAAACCCTCCGCCTTTTGCCCTCTTCTGGATTTTGGCTTCATCACTGACTGGAAATAAGAAGGGCAGGGTAGTGCCAGGCTTCACACCCAGACCCAGCAACACCCAGAGTCAGATGGCGGTCTCTCTCTTCGGTGTCTCCTTAGGAGTGAGGGGCCCTTGGGGCGCCTGGGTGGCTCAGTCGGTTGAGCGTCCAACTTCGGCTCAGGTCATGATCTTATGGCTCACGGTTTCGAGCCCTGCGTCGGGCTCTGTGTGATAGCTCAGAGCCTGGAGCCAGCTTCGGATTCTTGGTCCCCCTCTCTTTCTGCCCCTGCCCCACTCATAGTGTCTCTCACAAATAAAAATAAGCATTAAAAAAAAAAAAAGAGGGACCCTTCCCTGGAAGCCCCCCAAAGGAGATTCCTCTTACCAAACACTGGCCCCAAAGAAGCCACCCCCTAAACAACCCCCCCCTGGCAAGGAGAATAGGACCACCAGAAGCAGACCTGTCAGGATTTATTCCTGGAACTCAGGGAAGGGCCACCTTCAACAAAATCAGGGCCCTGCCTGGAGGAAGACGGAAAAATGCTGTTAAGCAGGAGCTCCAATGCATAGATCGCTAGGGGGGGCCCAGAAGGCCATTTGATTTCAAGCGTGCCTTTTTAGAGTGCAACATTCTGCACAAAGAATGCAGTTTCTCTCTTTATAATCATACAAAAGACGCGTCAGAAAGAGAAAAAACTTTCTCTACGCAAATTCACAGCCTCCCGAAGTCCTGATTGTTTTCCACTTCCTTGGTCGCTGTCCCCACCGCCCCCTCCTCCGAATGCTGTTTTTCTATGGCAGCCAGCCTTCCACCTTCATTCGGCACCACTCACGAGCACACTCCCAGGTGGCTGGCTCCCCTCATCTCTGCAAGTCTGAGCCCACTCTATTCCTACTTCACCCGGTGGCCATACCAGACTCATGCTCCCATTTCCCCGTAATGGACAGCTGTGTTCACTCTGCTCTTCACGAGTAGAGCTCCCCGTAATGGACAGCTTGTTCACGAGCACGGCTGGACATCTGGGGAAATTCCGTGCTCGCGCTCCTGCTCTCCATCAGAGTCGGGCGACATCTCTCAGACTCCTCTGATACAAGAACACTGACCTATGACGATCTAGGCTTCTCTGGCCAGACACCTCCAAGTGGGGCTTTGAATCTGCCGGACTTTGGGGGCAGGAGGGTTGGGAAGTCGGACGGGTCACTTTCTTGAGGCAGAGGTGGCTTTGGTGCCATGAGCAGGAGGTGTTGCAGACGAGTCTCAGCCCTGGCGTTTAGAGTTTGGTGGCAGTGGCGGTAATAGCTGTCTTACCAGGTTCCGTAAGTTCCGTAAGGGAGCTGTTGCTCCGGCCGGTCCCACGATTCTGTAAGCTGCCCCAAACCCTTAAACACGTCCTCCTTCTGTGCAAACCAGCCAACGTAGACTCTGTTATCTGTAAATCAAGACTCCTAACTATTGCAGAGGATGCTACAGTCAACAGCGGGACAAAAGGTTTTCTCCCTCTGGACTCTTCCGAGCGTGGCGTTTTTCAAATTTCAGTCATTCGTGCACCACATTTGCCCAACTCTGCCATGTATTTATACCACCCATATTACTTACCAACACTGGCTTTTAAGTTGACTCATTTTTTTAAGCGCAGTATTTGCTACCTTTTTTTCAAACTAATACATGTTCAAATAAACTAATATAGAAGGGATTCGTTCAAATACCACCCCCCCCCCCCCCGCCCCAGTCTCATATTCTGATAGTGGCCAATAGTGTCTTAAGAGACATTCCTAGGAGAGGAGTGAATGAAATACAGGATAAAGACAAAGAAGCTCTTTTTTTTTTTTTCAATGTTTATTTATTTTTGGGACAGAGAGAGACAGAGCACGAACGGGGGAGGGGCAGAGAGAGAGGGAGACACAGAATCGGAAATAGGCTCCAGGCTCTGAGCCGACAGCCCAGAGCCCGACGCGAGGCTCGAACTCGCGGACCGCGAGATCGTGACCTGGCTGAAATCGGACGCTTAACCGACTGCGCCACCCAGGCGCCCCCAAAGAAGCTCTTTTAATTATGGCCCCGGGCCTTCCTAAGTGGAGCTGATGGGTTGGAGGGCCAGGACAGATGTCTTAGCAAGTTCTTCATTTTATTTGAAAAGTATATTGGCAGTTAAAGGACAGTACAGTGGTTAAGTGCATACTTTTCTTGGAATTTAGCGGTATTGGGTTCCTAAATCACCCTGAGGCTCAAGTTTTCTCACCTGTAAAACGGGGGAAAGAATGGCTTCAACCACAAGCGGGAACACTGGGAATGCTGAATGTGAACCAATATAAAGCATTTGCACAACGCCTGATCCACACAAAGCTCTAGTTCTGAGTTTCCCAAACTCCTTTGAGCTTGGGAAGCTGTGTGTTATAAATAAAGAGTTTCCCCATCTGTGCTCAGAGACCCTCTTGAATCATAATTTTTCAGGGAGGAATTAGGAAATCTATTTGAAACAAAACCCGTCAACTGAGCCTTAGGATCTGATGAGTTTCGGAAACATCAATCAGGGTTAAGCAGCTGCTGTTATCATTGCAAGGTGACGAGATGATAGATGTGAAAGCTAAAGGTCATTTGCTAGCCTTGCACTCAGTCAACAGAAATTCACTGGGCACTCACTGGGTGCCCCGCCCTGTGTCAGGTGCCAGGGATACCGCAGGAACATGACAGGCTACCCTTACAGGCACCTGAGGCCGGTTCCTCAATCTTGGTATCATTAGTAAAACTGGATGAGTGGGTGGGGCGAAAATCAAGGGAATTAGCTCCTGGCCTGCTGAGGGGCTTCAGGGGTGGACGGCAGGGCTGTCCTCGCCAGCTGTGTGACCCAGGCGGGCAGGGATTTGAGGGTCAAGGACTGTGGGACCTGGAGGCCCCTGGACCGTATTTCCTGCTTCCTGTCGAGCTCATTTTCTCAGAGCCAGATGTCAGACTCTCCCCATGAAGTAGATCCTACTGTTCCCATTTTACAGATAAGAAAACAAAGACTCGGCGGAGAGATGTGTCACACTTGCGCCCCACCCGCGAAAGGCTCCCAGGCCCGCCTCTCTTCGCCTGGCCGCAGGGCCTGGTCCTACCTCCGGCGGCGGCGGCTCAAGGGCCGCCAGATCTCTCGCCAGACCCCCGCAGTGGGTCGGACTCCAGGGTGCTTTGAGCCAGGCCGTTCCCGAGCAGGCCGCGCCGGGGCCGCCGCCGCCGCCTCCGCCTCCCGGAGGCAGGGACCCTCGCTCCAGACCCGGCCTAGCCCTACGGGACTCCCACCACCAGCGCAAACACAGCACGCCCCACCCGGAACTACAACTCCCGTGAGCCTGCGGGGCTCTGGTGCGCGACCGGACGCTCCACGTCGGTCCCCGGCGCCGCCAAAGACACCTGCGTTGCCCCGTCAGTCCGCGAGGTTCGAGGTCCGCGAGCCTTGTGGAAACCGTCTCCCTCCCTCCGCGCCCGCGAAACACCAGCACCTTCCGGGCGTCGCCTTTGGTCCCACGCCCGGAAGCCGTAAAGATGGCCATAAAAACTGGAGGCTAGAGGGACCGCGGCATGCCCTTCCTGTCTTCACTTCCGCCGGAAGTGACCTCCGCTCTCCCGTGCCCTTTCCTTTCTGCACGCGCGGGCGCCCTGGACCGGGTACTCCGGGCGCGAGTACGACCACAATGGCGGCCACCACCCTGCTGCGCGTGACGCCCCTCTTGAGCGGTGAGGGGGCGGGGAAGGCGATGGCGGCCCGGGACGCTTGGGGCGTCGTCCGGAGTGGCCGGGCTCGGACCCGCGCTCTGATTCCAAGCTTCTTCCCCCGCAGGTCTCGGCACCGGCCCGACCCCGCTGTTGCAGGGTCTATTGCGGCCGCTGAAGGCCCCGGCACTGCCCCGCTTGTGCCGCGGCCTGGCCGTGGAGGCCAAGAAGACCTACGTGCGCGACAAGCCCCATGTGAACGTGGGCACCATCGGCCATGTGGACCACGGCAAGACCACACTGACCGCGGCCATCACGAAAAGTAAGCGGGGTTGGTTGGGGAGGTGCGGCAACGCCCTCTCTGCTGGCGGGACCTGGAGCCGGGGAGGTGCTGCTGGAGGTGGCGTGGCCCCAGGGGCCAGAACTTGGGCGAACCGTGGGCGGGAAGATGCAGGAAACACATTTCCCCTGCACACAAAAGTGTTTGTGATGCAGAAGTTGGGGAGCCCGAGTGGCTTCTTTCTAGCCGTGGCCGGTGCTCTGTAAGCAAAGGCTTTTACCCTAGAGAATTCGCAGGGCTGGACCTTGAGGACTTCTAACGTTTCTTTCTGACCCCAGTTACCTCTGCTCAGGAGCTGAGGGAGGGGGTCAAGGAAGTGTTATTCCCCCAGACCGTCCTTTGTGTAGGTGGAGATTCAGGGGTGTGGCTTGAGCCTTGCCTCTACTCCTGGAACTTTAGGTGAGAGGTTTATTCTCTTCCTTCCCCTTAGTTTTAGCCGAGGGAGGTGGAGCCAAGTTTAAGAAATATGAAGAGATTGATAATGCCCCTGAAGAGCGAGCCCGTGGAATCACAATCAATGCAGCTCACGTGGAGTATAGCACTGCCGCCCGCCACTATGCCCACACCGACTGCCCAGGTCACGCAGATTATGTAAAGGTGAGAGAGTTGCTGGGTGTGGGGCCAGGGGCTGTCTCCTGCCAGGAAAAATGTTGGACCGGTGGGGGAGGTTAGGATATTCAAGATGTGTGGGTTGAGGTCACGGATATCTGGGCACGGCCACTCCAAGGTGGGTGGTAAGGAGATGGCAGAGAAAGGTGGGCCTCAGTTCCTAACCGCTGTGCTTGGCTAGATGGACGTGGAGCTGAGGAGGTCCTTGAACTAGGCTGTTTCCTCTCCTACCCAGAATATGATCACAGGCACCGCCCCCCTCGACGGCTGCATCCTGGTGGTGGCGGCCAATGACGGCCCTATGCCCCAGACCCGAGAGCATTTATTGCTGGCCAGACAGGTACTCAGAGCCTGGGGAGGGGTGGAAAGAGGAAGAGTGGGGAGTTGGTCCATTCAGGACACCATGTCTCTCTGTTTCCCGTCCACAGATTGGAGTAGAGCACGTTGTGGTGTATATAAACAAAGCAGATGCCGTCCAGGACTCTGAGATGGTGGAGCTGGTTGAGCTGGAGATCCGGGAGCTGCTCACTGAGTTTGGCTACAAAGGGGAGGAGACCCCGGTCATCGTAGGCTCTGCCCTCTGTGCCCTTGAGGTGAAGGCGGGCTCAGGCAGGGGCTGCTGGTGGCAAAGGATGGGGCTGGAGGGGCATCCGGAGCTCTGCTGGGAGTCGGGGGAGCGTCTCTTAGTAAGGAGAAGCAGAATGAAAATTTGAGTCCTGTCACCTCCCCCACATAGCAACGTGACCCTGAGCTAGGCCTGAAGTCTGTGCAGAAGCTGCTGGATGCTGTGGACACTTACATCCCAGTGCCCACCCGGGACCTAGAGAAGCCTTTCCTGCTGCCTGTAGAGTCCGTTTACTCTATTCCTGGTGAGGACCGTGTGTTCACTTGCACTCCTCTCTGGTGGTAGCCTGGCCCCGGGTCCCTGAGGTCGTGTTCTGTTTCTTCCCAGGCCGGGGCACCGTGGTGACAGGTACACTAGAGCGTGGCATTCTGAAGAAGGGAGACGAGTGTGAGTTCCTGGGACATAGCAAGAACATTCGGACCGTGGTGACAGGTACAGGAAAGATGCCTTGGGGCCCCGGGGGCTGGCTCCACGATTTACCCTTGTAGCTCCTTGGTGCCTTCCCTCCGTCCTTGATCCTCCTCCCTGGTCTCTTCTCCTTCCTAGGCATTGAGATGTTCCACAAGAGCCTGGAGAGAGCAGAGGCAGGCGACAACCTTGGGGCCCTGGTCCGAGGCTTGAAGCGGGAGGACCTGAGGCGTGGCTTGGTCATGGCCAAGCCAGGGACCATCCAACCCCACCAGAAGGTGGAGGCACAGGTGAAGGCTCCAGGGGATGGTGGGCATCACTGAGTCAGACTGTCCTCTGCAAAGAGGCAGTGTTTCCAGCCAAGCACAGCTTCACCCTTGCTGCTCTCTCTTCCAGGTTTACATCCTCAGCAAGGAGGAGGGTGGCCGCCACAAGCCTTTTGTGTCTCACTTTATGCCTGTCATGTTCTCTCTGACTTGGGACATGGCCTGTCGTGTCATCTTGCCACCAGGGAAGGTATAGTGCACATAGAGAACGTGAAAGAGTGGCAGAGACACTCTTCATACCAGCTCTACCTCACTCGTGGTGCCAAAGATGTGACAACATGGGTGACTTTTCCTTGACTGGTATAGATGAAGCTAGTGATAGATGGGTCTGACCCAATGGGTTTAGGAGAAGTCTGTCTTCATCTAGTATTGCCTGGGTGAACTTAGCCATGCTAGCATTTACCCACAGAAAGATCTCCCAGAAAAGCATTCTCCCTTGAAGAATTATATACTGTGCATGACAGCTCAGAGAAGTCTTGTGACTAAGAAACCTGCATGGCCTAGTTTCCTTTCAACATTGGACCTTAGGAACACTGGTCACAAGTCCTTTGGTCTTCAAATATGTTTACCTCTGCTGGTGGCTGGAGTGAAGCTGTCCCCAGAAAGGATCTCCCTGCTGCCATTTCCTGTAACTTTTAACCTTGGTAGGCAGCAGTTGGGGGAAATGTGCCCCGAGGGCCATGCCTGAACCCTGTCTCTGCCCTGTCCAGGAGCTTGCCATGCCCGGGGAGGACCTGAAGCTCAGCCTAATCTTGCGGCAGCCCATGATCTTAGAAAAAGGCCAGCGTTTCACCCTGCGAGACGGCAACCGGACCATCGGCACTGGCCTCGTCACGGAGACGTCGGCCCTGACTGAGGAAGACAAGAACATCAAATGGAGTTGAGTCTGGACTCTGCTTGGGCTCTCGAGTTTGAGGCTGCACTGGCCAGCGTTCTCTCCTGCTTCGATGCCCCCTTCCCAGGGCATGGGCTGCTGCCTAGCAGTGCAGCTAGACGGACACTTCTCCTGGTCAGGAGGGGCCCACGGCCTGCCAGGTGAGGTAGGTCAATAAACTGTTCTGTGAATAGGGAGGTTGTGTCTCTCGTGTCCTTGGTCTAAGTTGGAGAGGATGGAGGAGTATAAACAGGGAGCCTGGGACACATGAGCTTGTGTGCTGCCCTTCAGTTCATGTCTGTGGTACCGTTTTGGAAAAGCTTTGCGTTTTCAAGTGGTCCGAACCACTGGGACATAAGGAGAGGAGGAAAGCTGGTCTAGCGAATTGGGTCGGATCGTCTAGCAAAGTGCCGTGGCAGGAGACTGCTGGCTGTCCTGCGGGAGACGCAGCATGGGTTCGGCCGAGGTGCCAGACACACCTCCCGTGCCCGGGGAGTAGTTACTAGGCTGTTAACGTCTACCTGCCCTCGTCTAAGCGCTAAGATACTGGACGCTGCAGCTCACCTCCAGGACCAACACCCAGCACCTAAGGAGGTCCCTGTGCTTGATAGGTTATCCCCACTACATATTACCAATTCCAAACACAGGACAATCTTCAATTGGAGGTTTCATTGTATAACTTTAAAACCTTCAAAGATGAAAGTTTAGAGCATGTACCGAGATTTAAAATTAAGGAGAGGACTTTTTACCAGATAAATGGGGAGTAAAATGCTTGAAAACTTTAAATGACTGACCAGGATGCTGACCCCAAACAAAAAAGGTTAGCTTCCAACAGGGACTAACGGGCACCTTTTAGCCTTGCTTCCTGACAAATGAGCCTGTTCCGCACTGACCAGCCTTCCAGAGTGGGGAGCTTCTTAGGCCCAACCTAAGAGCTGTTTTGAGAGTCACCATCCAACCTGTGACTTCACAGCACGGAAGTGGGCTCAAGAAAAGGACAGCAACAAAAAGCACTTCACGAGAAGTCCTGTCCAAAGATAGGGCAGGTTTGCTTTAGTCAGTGAGCAAGGCTGAAAGGTTTCCCGGGATTCCTCGTGGGACGAAGCAAAGTTCTCTTCCCTGAGGAGGACCACCCAGCACCCACAGCAATTCCATCTCAGTACTTCGGAGACATTCTGAGCTCATCTGGCTTTCTGCTGCTGCCTCTTCCATCAGTGCCCCACCCCCAGCCACAATTGCCATCCCTTAAGAGAGCTCTTCCACTGGGGACCCCCACCCCTGCACATCTGTTTTCTGTTTACCTCTATATACGCTCATCATGCCCCCCCAACTACCAGGTTTCCAACCCTCACACCCTGGATCTGTAGCCTGGTATGGAATCCTTTTCCTGCCCTGCTCCTCAGCTCACCTTCTCTGGCTTTGGTCCCATCTGAAACACCCCTGCCCACCCACGAGTACTAGTGCCACCTCCCTGATGCTCTAAGGAGGAAATGATTTTCAGTTAAAACGGGTGCCTGGGTGGCTCAGTCAGTTGAGCACTGGGACTCAGGATTTCAGCTCAGACCACGAGCTCATGGTTCAGGAGACTGAACCCTGTGCTGATGGTGTGGAGCCTGAGATTCCCCCCCCCCGCCACACACGTTCTAACCTTTTAGAAACGTGAACTTAAAAACTACCTACAAACCTGAAACCTCAAGACAAGGCCAACATCTACATGAGAGAACAGTCCCCGGGAGGCTGGGTGATGTGTGGCAGTGAGAGGCAGAAGGACCAGCACCCACAGACTGTACTGCTATGCTGTCCCCACCCACTGCTGGGAGCCACCTCATGACACCTAAGACTTGACAGCTGCTATCTTACTCTTTTTTCCAGAGGAAACCACAGGCAGGTTAAGTTAGTTTAAAATTTTATTTTTTTTAATTTTTTTTTTTTAATATTTTTATGTAATAAAAAGTAAAAGTCCTTGTCCAACCATCCTTGTAGGGCATCTGTCTGTCTGTCTCTCACGCCGGTCACTCAAGTTAATGGGGAAGAAAGAAACAGGGGGGCCCAAGTCTGAGGTTATAAATAATAGAAAATAAAAGATCTTCCGTCTCCAGCGGGGCATAGATGAGAGGATGGGAGGGCAAGATGGGGTGGGGATGGGCAGGGGCAGAGCAGGAACCCCCCACCCCCGCTGGACCCTGGCCCTGCCCACTTCGAGCCCCGCCCCCCCTTCAAGGTGCTTGGCAGGAATTCCCCAGCTCCCCCGGGGTAAAGGGGGGTTTGGGGGGCTGGGACTGGTCCGAGCTGCTGGGGGAAGAGACATAGATCACTCTTCCCTCCACTCATGGAGGTCTCAGGTCGCGGCCAGGACAATCTTCAGTTCCCCGGGGGGTGGAAGGGGAGCTGCTGGGAGGGATGAGATTGAACTGGTTGGAGGGGAAAGAGAAGAGAGCAGGAGCATTAGAACCCAAGCAGCTGTCCCTTCATCCAATGCCGTCCAGTGTGGGGTGTGGGGGGAGTGTGTGGGTAGGAGCGGCCTCCTCAAGGTGTCTCATGGGGCTGTCAGAAGCACAGATCAATCGCTGTTTCCCAGTGAGCCAGAGCCCTTACTCGTGTGCCCAGCTCAGCCCCCCACACCCCAGCCTGGCCCTGTCTGCTGCGCTGACCTTACCTCGGCTAAGTCAGGAGACAGTCGGGGTCACTGAGAGCTGGGGAGGCAGTGGGGAGGGGGGCTGCTGGATCACAACTGAGCGAGGACGGAGGGAAGCAAAGGACAGAGCCAGGAGCAAGCCCCTGGCGGCGGCGACTGTGGCTTCTGCCCACCCTACATACTTCACAGACAGGTGCAGGTCGGCGGGCGCCCTGTGGGACAGCCCTGCCTCCAAGACCCCTCACTCCCCTCCCAGAACCCGTGCATCCTGCCCCACCTGCAGCCCATCAGCTCTTCCATGCCAAATTCCCCCAGCTAACGAGAACTCACGAATCCTGTCATCGGCTCCTCCTGGAAATCCAGGCGCCTGGCCAGGCTGCTCACCTTGGGGGTGTCCGATGTAGGGGTAGGGTGAGGGTGTGGAAGCTGAGAGTGCAGGCACCCCACTCTGGGGCACCGCGCCTTGGGGGGGGCCCCCATGGCTCTGGGGTGGGTGCAGCAGCATCACCTGGGGCGGGTGGGGAGCCCCAGGGTGAGGGGGCGGGGCTGCTGTGATTCCAGTTTGGACATGGGCCTGCAGAAAACAACAACAAAAAATCCCAGCTGGGAGCACCCCAGAAGCTACACACAGGCTCCGAGAAGCCTGGTGTTCAGACCACTGAGGAAAGGGGCAGCAGGATAGCCCCAGGACCCGGGTCCTGATGGCAAAACAGACCCATAGAAAGCAAGTCCCTTGGGCTCTTACCTGGGTAACATGGGCCATGTTGGTGAAGCCGTGGGGCAGCTGCTGGTGGGCATGGATGGCATACACAGCGGCTGGCTGGGGGAAGCTGCTCTGAGGGGACTGGGCAGAAGGTCCCGGTGGCAGAGAAGGCGGCGTGCCTGTCAGGGCCCCTGGGTGGTACAGATTCTGCTGTGGCTGTCCACTGCCCAGGTGTGGGGCCTGCCCCGCCTGGTGCTGTTAGGGGGAGGGGAAGGGTGAGTGCCACCCCACTCCTCGGGTACCAGGCCTACCCCCCCCCCCCCACCGACTCCCGACCATGCCCGAAGGAAATGAACCCCCGGCTCCATCCCCCTCCTCCAGCCGCCCACTCCTGCCCCAACCACTCGGATCCCCCATGGCAGGCACCTGGACGGGACTGGGGGCCGCATGCTGGGACTGCGGCTGGCTCCCAGTAGGCGTGGTGGCCGGCTGCGGCTGGTGGGCATGGAGCTGCGTAGCATGGTGTGGATAGGACTGGTGAACGGTGGCTACAGCAGGAAAGAGGGAAGGGATCAGCGCCAAGCACATCGGAGAGGGCTAAGGAGCAGTCTTCGGGAAGGGCACAGAACTCACCATACAGGGCTTGGGGGGTGGGCTGCTCTGCAGAAGGGTACTGAGGGGTGGAGGACGACACAATGGCCTGGGGATGGCTCCCCGACGTCAGCATGCGTGGGTTGCTCTGAAGCATGGGGGCGAACACCGGCTGGAAGGACAAGAGAGGAGCGGTGGGCATGTCGCGCTGCCCGATAACCCGTACACGGCACGACTCCGGCTTTGCCACAACCACCTTGTTTAACGTTCACAAGGGTGCAAGCAAGGAGACGCCGTTTTACCTGTGCTTTAGAGAGTACCAGTGCTTTGCTACGGGTCCTGCCGGAGCCAGGACCGAAACCCGAGTGACCCTCAGCTCTGTACTCCCGTCTCCCTCCCGTGCCTCAGTTACCTGTGAGGGGTAGTGGGCCATTGGCTGCATCATGGCAGGCTGGCCCGGGAACTGCTGCGGGGTGTAGGGGATGTAGGAAGAGTACGGTGTGGCAGCCACAAGAGGGGGGCCAGCGGCGGCGGCGGCCTGCATCATCGGAGGGGCTGAGGCTGGCTGGTGTTGGTCCGAGCGCTGCGGGGGCAGGGAGCCTGGGGAAAGGGAGAGAACGCCAAGCTTAAGTTCCTTCTGCCAGGAGGCAACGAGGCAGCACCACCCCCCTGCCGCCGGAGCAGCCCTGCCAACTCTGCTCACCTTTTGCTCCCCGGTACTTGCCCTGCTGTCCAGGCACGGAATTGGATACAGGATATGGATACATCTGAGGTGCCTACGAACAAGGATACAAATGAGGCTGAACAGCTTGCTAACAAATGCCCAGAACGGCCTGACCCGGTCCTCACCAGCCCAGCCGAGCCTCTTAGCCTAGACTCACTCGGTCTCTCCTCTTACCTGAACAGCTGGTCCCATGTGGATCTGAGGTATGTAGGAAATGTACTGGGGGCTATAGAGCCCACTCTGGCCTGCTGTGAGCACCGGGATGGAAGGAGTTGAGTGAGTCCGGGGCCCCGGAGAAGTCGGGGTACTGGTGGATTTATTCTGTAGTAAGAGACAACAGAGGATGCGTGCATTTTGATCTCTGTATGCCCCTCCTGGGCTTATAACAGTAACGGAGCACTGCACGCCAGATACACTCTACCCTTCATCTTGCTTAAGCCTCACGCTGAACCCCCTGAGACGAGTATTCTCAAAATACAGGTGAGGAAACAAAAGCCAAAAAGTTAAATAGCTTGTCATTCAAACCAAAATCAGGGATCTGAATGAAACCTATGTTCAGAACTAGCCCAACACACATACTCCCTGAGCTAAACCCTAAACACATAAAAACCTGCCACACATATCGTGACCCCTCGCCCCCAACCCTGACACGTTTGCCCTAGAGCAGCCCTACTTTCACGACCTCTCTCCCCACGCTCTCTCCCCCCACTCCCAAGCCTCCCTCAGAGAAACCAGTCCACCTTCGCCCATTCCATCTCACCACAGACAGCAGAGGCTTTGTGGGATTAAATTCCTTGGCATTGGGGTTCAGTGTGGACTTCTTCACTTGTCTGTGAGAGAAAAACAAAGTCAATCTTCACAGTTTGCTCATCTCCCCCGACACCTGCCCAGCTCCCCATCCTACTCACTCGGCAACAGGGCCCTCATCCTTCTCGTCTCCCTTGATGAGGCCCACCGGGGGGCTGCCAGTCTGGCTTGGGCAAGGTGGCGGGGGCTGCTCTGGCCCCTCGGTGGCTCCTGCCGGTGGCAGGGGTGCTTTGTCCTCCTTATCCGATACGGACTCTGTCTTGGAGGAGACTGGGGACCCCATTGGCTCTGAAGTCAATAGACCATCAACCTCCTTCTCTTTCCCTTTGGCCTCCTCCTTTAAGATCCGGGGAGGAAAAGGATCCAGGCTGGTCTCAGGGGAGCTACTGGACTGCAGCTGGAAGGAGAAAAGCACACATACAGTGCCCAGACAGCTGGTCCAGACCCCAGGCGTGGCTTCCTTCCTTCCTTCCTTCCTCCTTGCTTGGTCTCATCTCTTCTATTCCACCTAGTCCTGTGCCTCTTCTATAAGCCCCCTCACCCTCCCTCCATCCTTACACCCTGGCTCACTCCCATACTCCTCTCACCTTAAACTGGGCCCCAAACTTTCTCAATTCTTCCAGTTGAAAGCGTTTCTGTTCATTCTGAAGGCCAGGGACTATGAAAAACAGTGAAAAAGGAAAAAATACGCATTTCTTTTTTCAAGGTGGCTACAATGCCAGTAGCCCAAAGGACGAAGAAAACAAGAAAAAAAAAAAAAGGCTTGAGAGTTCTATAGAACAAATTAGGATCACATGACTGACAAGCTACTGTTTCCCAAACCCCAACAAACTCTTGGTACTAACTGAGGTGCTCTCCTAATTAAAAGGACACAGACCTCAGCGGGGGGTGGGGGGTGGGGGTGGAAATCCTCACCTTTCCCAGCTATCCGGGACAGCTCCTGGGATTCCAGAGTTCTCCCAGGTTCCTTGGCTGGAAGTTCTTTTACTGAGCAAGAAGAGACACATGCCTGAAGGTCCTTCTGTCCAGAACCACACTTCACATTGTCCACAAGCCCTCAACCATGTGGCTCTTACCATCTGTGGGGGCCAATGAGATCTTTGGAGAAGCTGGGGAAATGGAGCCTACTCCAGGATCCACAACTGATGATGTCACAGGGATGGAAGCTGAAGAGGTTGGTACTGCTGAGCCAATGGGGGGCTCAGGACAGGAAGCCGAGATTGGGGCAGGGGCAGCCGACTTGGGAGAGCGTGGGGGATACATCCGGCCCACTGGAAGAAAAGGGAAAGCTGTACGATGGTTACTGGTCAGTGCACAATGGGCATAGGGAACCTACTAGAAACACCAAATCAAGTTTATCTGTTTTTTTAAAAATTATTTGTAATGTTTGTTTATTTTTGGAGAGAGAGACAGCGCATGAGCAGGGGAGGGGCAGTGAGAGTGAGAGAGTGAGTGAGTGAGTGAGTGAGAGAGAGAGAGAGAGAAAGGCAGAACTGAATCCGGACTCTGAGCTGTCAGCCCAGAGCTGGATGAGAGGGGCTTGAACTCAAGAGCTAGGAGATCATGACCTGAGGTGATGTCAGATGCTCAACCGACTGAGCCACCCAGGCGCCCCCACCCCTTTTCCTTTAATATGCAAGGTCAAACCTAAATTCCTAGAAGAGCAAGGCAGGTAACCTAATCAGGTAAAACAGATTGCTGGGCACCATAAAAGGTTAGAATGTTTTACAGGAGCAGACTCACTGTGCAGAACTTTCTGTATTTCCAAAGAAGTTGAAAATTTTCTATTTCTCCTGTCTTAAAATGCTGACAACTGGGACACCTGGGTGGCTCAGTCAGTTAAGTGGCCAGACTCTTGATTTTGGCTCAGGTCATGATCTCATGGTTTGTGAGACTGGGCCCCTGAATTTGGCTCCATGCTGACAGCTCAGAGTCTGCTTGGGATATTTCTCTCTCTCTTTTCTCCTCTCCCCTGAGCATGCTCTCTCTCATATTAAACATTTTAAAAAATAAGTAAAATGTTAACTTAAAAGTTTGTTACTGTTGTTTTTTAAAGTAAGCTCTATGCCCAATGTGGGGCTTGAACTCACAACCCTGAGATCAAGAGTCACATGCTCCTCTGAGCCAACCAGTCACCCTGACAACTAATTTAAACAAAAGACATCTGACAACCAAACACAAACCATGGATTGCTACATTGGTATTTCTACGGGAGGGAAACAAATTTCTTTCCTAAAAAGCATAAACTCAAAACCCCCAAAACATCTCTTTCATCTGGGAACAGTCTCCCAACCCAGCTTTCCAACAACTGACATCTACATCCCCCACAAATTTTTATTTCTTCATATAACACTGCTGAAATTTTACCTGCAGGAGGAGGTGGAACAGAAGCTTCTCCAGAGGGCCTACTGCTGGGTGAAGACACAGTCTTGGCACCACCTCTCAGAGGCCGCTGTGCCTTAGGGGACATGCGGGAAGGGCCTATTTTTTTTTTTTTTTTTTTAAGATGGGGAAAAAAGAGGCAGAGTATCTGCTATTACATTATCACCAACGCATCACCCTTCCAACCCACCTATCCTTTCAATTCTCCTTCCCACTTCCTTCCTATCGGCTTCCCTACCACCGCCCCCTGCCCCCCAAAGCCCGCTTAACTCACCTCCATTGATACCACGTGTTTCAGAACCTGGGCTGGGGCTGCTATTGTCAAGATGGTGAGGGCCACGAGGTGGCAAAGAGCTAAGGCCAGGGCGGCCACCCCGGGAACTACTGCATCGAACTCCTCCCCGGGGACCTTCCCGAACTCGTTGGGGTAGAGGGATATACTTTCCCTCCCTAGGGGAGAGAGTTCAAGCAAGGTCGATTAGTCATAAAGCCCACACATTTTGGAAAAATGAAGTTTTCCCTCCCAAAACACATGTGTACATGTATACACACACATACCCTGCCTGGCTCCGGCTTTTTGCACTGCCCCACCTGAAAATCTGTTCTAGTTAAATGTTCTGTGGCTATAAGGCTTGTGATCTTATGATGTGCCAATCCCTGACCTGACCAACCTGGCCAAAGCTCCACATTCTACCATCCTGACCTATGAGAAAAATAGTATCACGTTATAGTTCAAGGTACAGCTTTTACAGGTTACTGTTACTGGACATCATATACACTCTGATTTCATTTGCATGAAGGGAAGAATAAGACCTACAAATGGATTAACCTGCAGAGCAAAAAAGGGGAATCAAACTCATTTTTTCCTCCCTAAACCCACAAGCTTTAATCTTTGTTACCTTGAACAAATTACTTATCTGCTCTAGGCCTCACTCTTACACCTGAAAATTGGGGAAAACTACGTACTAACCTGTATCTTACATGGCTGTGAAACTTAGAAAGGAGTGTACAAAGCTCTTGGCCCCAGCCCTAGCCCGTACAGAGGCCCAAACAGACCAGGCCGCCCCCAGCAATCACCTGGATGCCAGGCTGGGGCTCTCCCGCCCTGAACCCTGCCGCTGGACTGCACTGTGCTTCTCTTCCTCAGTGCGCCCATCATCGTTCTCCATGGCGATCCGCAGGCGGTACTGGGGGCTTGATTCAATCTCTCGAGCCAATTGGGCCGCACGCAGCTCCCGCTGACGAAACTCTTCCGAGTTGTCCTTCTCCAAGGGCACCCTAAGAGGACCACCACAGATCACCACCACCACCCCAGTGCCAGGGGACAAGAGAAGAAAAAGGAAAAACGTTTCTATCGGTCCTATCACCAGTTCAGGCGTGTGGATGTTTAATCCCTTCAACAACTCAACATATTTAATGGGCATCTACTAGGTCCTAGGCAGAGCAACAAGGCCTATCTCTGAACCTGAGGAGTATTTACACGCACATATCAGTATGTTTTAAGTTCTAGAAGAAAAGCATGGATAAACGGACAAAAAAGCAGTTAATTCTACCAACGAGATGGCCTGGTATTTTGAGGGGACAATATACAAGACAGATTAGGAGTGGGGAGAGGACATCCTAGATACCCAGAAAAGAATGAACAAATGCCACGACCCTAGGCCTCAAACTGCATCATCTAGGAAGTACCAAGACACTCACGTATAAGAAGAAAGACTGCTATCATAGGTGGTCTTCACACCATAGTTCTCCTCGTTGAACTTGAACATTTCATTGGGGTCCCATCCGTTGGACTAAGGTGGGAAGGAAGGAGAATGTTTTAAAACCCAACAAGGAAAGCAACAATGACCTGTCATTCTCCTCCACCAGGCTGAAAAAAAAAGGTCTGACCAAACCAGGCGTGGAAAATAGAAACAAGGCTGGCAGGAATATCAACTAGTACTAGCAATTGTAGGACAAACTGCTAACAACTAGTAAACCCAAGGTCTTACAGGACCTAACAAATCCCTTACCAGGTTAATGTCCCAGAAAAATTTAGCGTACGTGCATGGGGACACATGTTCTAAAGTTCAGCAAGGCACTATTTTTTTTTTTTTTTTTTTTGAAAGACAGAGAGAGACAAAGCCCGAACAGGGGAGGGACAAAGAGAAAAGGGGAGACACAAAATCTGAAGCAGGCTCCAGGCTCTATCAGCACAGAGCCCTATGTGGGGCTCGAACGCATGAACTGTGAGATTATGACCTGAACCGAAGTCAGATGCTTAACTGACTGAGCCACCCAAGTGCCCCTGTAAGGCACTATTTCTAACAACAAAATAACGAGTCAAAACACCAACCAGTAAAGAAAAAAAAAAAAATACATTGTTGTATATATATCCATATATATGTATATAAACAGAATAAGACAAAATCACTAAAAGCATTGAGTAGATCATGAAATAACTCAAACATGAAATAATTCAGGAACAACAGAAAGGGAAAGAAAATTCTTGTATGGATTAACTATAGCATCATAATGCCTTAACTCATGAGGAATTTTAAATGATTCATAGTAGTGCTTGTTTTTGGAAGGGACATGGGTCCACACGGTCCTCGATCTTGTCTATACTTTGTTAATTAGGAAAAAAAAAAAACAACACCTTCAAGCAAACGTTAATAGTGGTCAATCGCAGATGTTGGGAGAACAGGTATTTTTATTTTATTTTCTGTACCTTTCCATTTGGAATTGGACTGCCAACAATAGGCAACAGTAAGAGATTTTTCTCCCCTTCCCCAGAAGCAACTCTTGATTCTACGACATCACAGTCAACAACCCACACTCAGACAGTAGAGTGACCCAGCTCTTGGGTTCTCAGGGAAGGGGACCGTACCATGTCAGACTCGAGGTCATAGTCATCACTGTTGCTGTCACCCCCTTCCCAGCGCTGAAGCACCTTCTCTTTGTGCTCCCCATTCACTTTTGAGTTCATGGCAATGGCTGAATCCGTAAACTTGTCTGTGGGGGCAGAGTTGAAGATCAGGAGTCAAGAGATACTTCATAGCCTTCTTCTAACACCCCCTGCCCCCAATGAGTAGCTCAGGAGCAAAGAAAAGTTTGCGTGTGTCAGAGGTGGGTGAGGGTGGATGCAGCATAACAAGCCACATCTTAACTGTCCAAAAGAAGCAAGGAGTTAAAAGCAAAACAAGGTAAATGTGAAGAACTACACCACAGGCCGGAATTCATCCCACTGCATCTTAGGTATCGAGATACAGTTTCAAAAAGAAAAATCTGGCCATCCTCCTCAAAAAAAAGATGTTTGTAAAGGGGGAAGAAGAAGAACAAGTCCTTACGTAACTGCTCTATGCCCTCTACTCAAAGAGTGGGTCTGGCATAAAAACTCGACACGGTACCTTTAGTAGCATAATTGAAGTCAACATTTCGGAAGTGGACAAGCATGACATCACTTGGCTTAAACACCATGGTATCCACAATGTCTTCCCGACAAGGACCACCTGCTGGCTCAGATGCTTTCCGGTGTACAGCATCCACGGCTAGTTCAAACTATAAAAATCCCATTTCCCAACAGTAAAGGGTCAATATCAAGAAATGTGATGGTCAAAATAGGACTATTTTTCTCCTACCCTTTCTAACCTTTTTCCAACACCACAGTCACACAAATAGTCTTCTGAACATTAGCCACAGGACTAGTATTTTAACACTAAAATACCCAGCCCTCAATTTTCCAATCCACATTTTTTCAGTGCTTCCAGCACTACTCTGGTACAGGCCTAGAGAAATGAGTAGCACACACCACAAGCCTGTCCAACACCACTCAACTCACATCTTCAGTGAGTCTATTTCATTCTCCTTACATGCCACTGCAAAAATAAGCTAATTTGAGTCCACTAACCTTTGAGCTCAGAGTCTTGAAGATACCTTCATACGTGGTACCATTCTTCACCTTCACATCACAAGTGGAGCCCTGGAACAGAGGAATAAGAAGAGTGTCTCCAGCAAACTGGCGTACTACATCCCTCAAACAACCTACGGGCTAGGAACCCACTTACCACAACAGCTGTAAGAAAATGCAGCATTCTGGAATTGCTGTAAACACCCTCGAACACCTGTCAGTAACACAGAAAAAATAGACACTTGACACCTCCCCTTCCTTCTGAATATCCACACTCCCCTCACATCATTTCTTATTCTGAGCCCAACTATTTGTGCACCTAATCTGTCCCATATGCCCACATGTACCTCTGTACTTTGGGGTGTGTGTGTTGAGGAGGCACTCACCGGTGACTGTGGGGGGCCCTTTCCTGTGCTTTGTCCCCTATGAGAGGAAACAAAAAACTAGTTAAAAGTGTTTAATCCCTCTTATACGATTTATTTCAAAGAACGTGGTATCCGACAATCACATACCCTGTGAACGTGCCTATTTAGACTACAAACCAATTAACAAGATTTTCAAACTCTCACCTTACAGAGGAAGAAAGGCATAGACAGTAAAAGCCAGTAAACACATTTCCTCCAAATGCCACTAAAACAGACCTCAATCAGCAATGATTGTCAATTCAACACAACCTTCTCACCTCCAAGGGGCCAGGACTACAGGCTTCCCCCAAAAACGCTACAGTAATCGTTAACCAATAATCCACCCCAAACGTAAAAGTGAAAGCAGATTCAAAACTACCCAGGTTTACGCACGTTACCTCTCAAAACAGAAAAGACAATCATTTTCACCAGCCTTACGCCCCAAACTCTGGGAGGAGGGTACTCCTTTTAGGACCCACCCTCCTCTCGACCTCTTTTACTCATTCAATATTACCCACTCTGGGAGGGGTCACTGATCGCCCGGTAACCCTGCTCTTCGCTGGCTGATGTAACCGGCGGTTGAGGAGGGCGATGAGGGGGCCGTTGGCGGGGCTGGGGGACAGCGCAGCCGCAAAAGCCATCCACCGGGAGGCCTCGCCCGGCCTGCGCCTGCGCATTAAAGCCCACGGGCTTCCAAAATCCCCCCTCCGCGGCCAGAACCCACTGCGCCTGCGTGTACCGCCACTCTCAAGTCCATTAACCCACACGCAGAAGAAGCCGAGTGGGGTGCCCACCACTCATCCATGAACACCAGGCGAACCCCGCCACGCACACTCCCAAACCCTGCCCTGTAGGTTACCCGCGGCTCACGAATGCCCGGATCATAAGACAGAGCATCCGCGCGCACGTACGGGAAGAGCGCGCGCGCGCTGGAGGTTCCCTGCCCGCAGTCCTCCCAGTTGTCCCTCCTTCCGTTCCCCCGCCCACCCCGC
Source organism: Herpailurus yagouaroundi (assembly GCF_014898765.1). Lineage (NCBI taxonomy): Eukaryota > Metazoa > Chordata > Mammalia > Carnivora > Felidae > Herpailurus > Herpailurus yagouaroundi. The sequence goes on from NW_024412627.1 coordinate 2,696,961, forward strand.
TACCCTCCTACTGGCCAGACCGGGAAGGAGGTGGTAGCAACCCGCTCCCAAGTCCCTCCCTCCCCATTGGCCAAACTGTGGGCCGCGCGTCCCCCTCCATTGGCTACGGCCGGGGACCCCTTCCCGCAGCTGACTCCCCATTGGCTGAAGCCGGGGACCGCGAGACCCTTCGTGGTAATGGAGCCGGGGACCCCGATCACCTCTTCACCCCCCCAACTCCTCGTTCTGACGGCGCTGGCGGGATGCGCCCCCCCTGCCCTTAAGGCCCGAGCCCCGAGCCCTGACTAGGCTCTGAGAGCTGAGCACGGCCCTTAAATGTCCCGGTGGCCGCCCGGGGACCCCTTCCCTCTGACCTGTTAGGACCTGAGGGGGCCCACCCCCAGCCTCACGGGAATTCCTCACTTTCCCCGGGCGCCCCTCAAAGGTGGCCAAGCTAGGTACCCGCCACGCGCGGTGTCCTCGGGTGCCGGCCGCTGGGCCGGAGCCGAGCGGCCGCCGCCGCCCCGCAGCTTAGCCTCCAGCGCCCGGAAACCCACCCCTCCTCACCTGGCGCTGCCGATAGCCGCTGCCCCTGGCCTTTCCTGATGTTGCTGCGGCTGCGGCGGCTGCGGCGCCAAAATGCCCTCGGCTCCCCGGCGGAGCCCGCTCCCGGCGGCTGCTGCAGGCCCCAAGCAGGGAGTAGCGGCCGCGGGAGGCCCTGGGGGAGCCGAGGTGGAGGCCAGGGGCCCCGGGAGGCCGCCGTTGGGAGGGCTGGTGCCCCCGGGAGGCCGGCGGGCCACGGCCTGTTGCGTGGGGGGCGGCTGCTGGGGCTGGGAGGTCTGTTGTGGCGGCTGAGGCTTCAACATGATGGCAGCGTCCGGAAGGGGAATTAGGGGGAAGGGAGGGAGAGAGGAGGCTGGGGCTAGGCCCCCGCCGGAGAGCGCGGGAAGCGAAGGGGATTGGGAAGCTGGGGACCCGCCGTTGGCGGGCGGGGGGGAGCCCCGCGGTGTCGGGGGTGGACAGAGACGACCGCGGCTCGAGGAAGCGCCGCGAGGCGGAAGGGGAGGGGGGTCCCGCGGGCCGGAGGAAAGCGAGAGGGCGCGAGCCGGCCTGGCGCGCGTGCGCGTCGCCGGGGAAAGAGGAGGAGCGCGCGGGCGGGAGCTCCCGAAGGGGGAGGGGCGGGCAGGAGGGAACGGCGGCGCGAGAGGTCCGCGCGCACCGGGGCGGTTGGCTCCGGGTGGGAGAGGAGAGAAAAAGGCGAATCTCGCACCCCTAGCCTTTGGAGTGGGGAAGGAGCAGCGCGGGCGCTCACGCGCGCCAAAGATTTAGAATCCCTAGGTCTCAAACAGCCCTAGGGGTTGATGCCCGCTGTCGCTTCACAATGAGCGTGTGAAGCGCTAGGGGAGGAGCCGAAGTAGCCGAGAGGAAGGAAGAGCCGGCCGCCCCGCCCACGCCGGTGGCGTAGCGTCAGGATGCCTCCGCATTTGTGTGAGATGTCACGACGTAGCGTGCAGTTCTTCCGCCATTTGGGTGCTCGTGGGCGGAGTCTAAGTGCAAAGAAATCCCGGGTATAGACTAGCGACTGCCCCTCTTCGGGGGGTGGTGGTGGGCTTCTTGAGGAGCTATTCTTGAGCTTGTCTGCTTTAAATAAAAGACTGACAGACACTCAGCATGCTGTAGATAAATATATGCTAAATCCTGAAGTATTTTAAACGTAAGTGATTTAAAACCTAAATGGGTTCTCCGTGCCCTGGAATGAACCCTTAAACTGTAGTGACGGAGAGAATGTTTGAAGGTCAAAGTACTTAGGGTCTAATTCAAAATTCTTGATACTCACCTCTGCGATGAAGCCAGGCTTCATCCATTCAAAATCAGTTGGGCATTAGGACATTAGGCTGGATGCACTGAATACAACTGTAATTTGACCGCTTCGTGTCTTCAAGGAGTTTAAGCTAGTTGTAGACCCAGACAATTAGATGAGATGTATCAGGTGAAGCGTATGAGCACAGATAGGAGTTACACTGAATCCAGCGTTGGGTGATGAGTTGCTAGGCAAGGGGAATAGGATGTGATAAATAAAAGGGGAATAGGATGAGATAAAACGTCAACGTGGCAGGAATACAAAATTAAAGAAGTTTTTATTTTTTTTAATTTTTTTTTCAACGTTTATTTTTTATTTATTTTTGGGACAGAGAGAGACAGAGCATGAACGGGGGAGGGGCAGAGAGAGAGGGAGACACAGAATCAGAAACAGGCTCCAGGCTCTGAGCCATCAGCCCAGAGCCCGACGCGGGGCTGGAACTCACGCACTGCGAGATTGTGACCTGGCTGAAGTCGGACGCTTAACCGACTGCGCCACCCAGGCGCCCCAAAATTAAAGAAGTTTTTAAAAAATGAGACCTGGGGCTAGATTTTAAAGAGACTTGGACATTATGCTCAAAGTAGTGGGGAGCCTTTCACAGAAAAGGAAGAGGCCAGATTTACATTTTTAGAGGAGTACTCTGCAATGTGGAGAATGGAGTAGAGCAGCGATGACTCTGGTCTTAATCCCAGTGAAACTTTCAGTATGTCAATCTTCCTTCACTCCAGGCATTAGCATTGGAAGCCTTCCCAAACCCTCTACCACAAACAGGCACAATATCTAGCTAAAAGTCACCCTTCCTTTTTGGGAAGTATGCCTTCACCCGTGTCTCACTCCAGGCATCGAGTGTGTTAGGTTCCCCTCCTGTGTGCTTGCCAGGCAAATTGCTCCGCTTCGTTCTAAGACCTCCTTTAATTCTGTCTCGCTTGTGTCCGCTCTCTAAGAGTTGGGATCCTACTCTTACTGTACCTGCAGTGCCTCGCACAATACAGGTAGTCAATTGAATACTTATGAAAGAAATGGATCCGAGTGGTAGCTTAAAGACTATGTCTCCTGGATGCCTAAATAATACAGATCTGGCGTTTTCCTGGTATCACTGGCACCACTGGGTGCCCTGCCACCTCTCCAGCCTCTTTATGGGCACTTCTGTCTCCTCCACCTGCAGCAAATTCTAAGTTTTAGCCTCATGAAACTCCCATTTTCACGACACACCTTGCTCTTTTCCAACTCTTCCTTTACTTGTGCTGTTTCTTCACCTACCTTCTCGTTCGTCAAGCTCAGGTGTCCATTCTTTTGAACAGCCTGTTACCGACTCACTCCTTCAGGCTCTCAGAGTACTGGGATGGTTTTGCTTCTACGGACCCCGAGGTTATAAAGGGCAGGGACTATATTTATTCATTTCCCTATCTTTTATGTCTAGCTCAGTGGCTGGCACACAGTCACTCAAATTATTTGGTAAGTGAATGGAACGTTGTCTTACTATATGCAATTTAGAAATTATATCACTGTGATTTGATATGGAATGATTTCCAGGAAGAAAGCAAAGTTTATAGTCTGTGCTACCTCTTGTTCACAGAAGGGAAAATAAAGAAACAAATGTATCTGCAAATTTTTGCAAAGGAAAGCACAAAAAGTATAACCCCCAAACTAATAAAATCGGTTACCTAATGAGGGTTCCTGGGTTGTTGTTTATGTTCTTGTGGAAGGAAACAACAGAGGGCGCCTGGGTGGCTCAGTCGGTTAAGCTTCTGACGTTGGCTTAAGTCGCTATCTGGCGGCTTGTGAGTTCAAGACCCATGTTGGGCTCCATGCTGATAGCTCAGAGCCCAGAGCCTGCTTCAGATTCTGTGTCTCCCTCTCTCTCTGCCCCTCCACCGCTCACACTCTGTCTCTCTCCCTCAAAAATAAAGAAGCATTAAACATTTTTTTAAAAGGAAAACAACAGAGCTCTGGAGAGAGGAAGACACTTCTTTGAGTATAACTTTTCATATAACTTGGACTTTTCAAATCATGTTTTTTTTTTTTTTAATTTTTTTTTCAACGTTTATTTATTTTTGGGACAGAGAGAGACAGAGCATGAACAGGGGAGGGGCAGAGAGAGAGGGAGACACAGAATCGGAAACAGGCTCCAGGCTCCGAGCCATCAGCCCAGAGCCTGACGCGGGGCTCGAACTCACGGACTGCGAGATCGTGACCTGGCTGAAGTCGGACGCCCAACCGACTGCGCCACCCAGGCGCCCCTCAAATCATGTTTAATGGTCAACACTTTCTTTTTTTAAAACTTTTCTTTCTTAAGTTTACGTTGAGAGAGAGAGGCAGAAGAAAGCATGAGCAGAGGACAGGCAGAGAAAGAGAATCCTAAGCAGGTTCCACGCTCAGTATTGAGTCTGACGAGGGGCTCCATCATGAGTTCATGACCTGGGCCAAAATCAAGAGTTGGATGCTTAACTGGCTGAGCCCCCCAGGTGCCCCCAATTTTTTTTTTTTTAATGTAAGCTCTACGCCCAACGTGGGGCTTGAACTCACAACCCCGAGATCAAAAGTCTCATACTTCATTGACTGAGCCAGCCAGGCACCCCTAATGGTCGACCTCTTCAAAAAGTGAAATCAACAGAGATGGACGGTAGCTAAAATCAGAATATAGACATAAATAAACGATCCCAACTCTATTTTAGATGAGTGAAAGTGACCCACTGAAAGAGGAAAAATAGAACTAATTCAAGTAACTTTCAGGCACTCTCTGCCTACAGAAAAAAGAACTGCAAACCTTAAGTTCTTCTTAGTAGTAGGTTTGCTATAGTGATAGTGGCATACCAATTCTGAAATTACCTTGGGTATGGGGATTGAACATGCAAGTAAACAGACATTGCTGAGAAGGAGGATTATCATGCGGAAGTAGGGAAAAGCAAATATGGAAGGAAAGAAGTGAGCAAAACTTTAGTGGGGCTGGATCAGAACAGGAAATATCAGTATAAGATTTATGGGGAAAAAATAGATGATAGATTGACTGATTTACACATACCTAGTTCCCAGATCTTGGCTTCTAAATATTCCACAGAAAGATCCCAGGTCCCAGGGCCCTTTGAAGCTTCCTTCCTGATTCCAGCTTGGGGAGGAGCAAGGAAGATACCAAGGTAGTTTGGAATATTTTGTTGTGCCAGGAAGTAAGTACTAAAAAAAGTATTAGGGCATTAAAGGGACATAGGCACCATCGTGAAGAGGCCAAACCTGACACAGTTTGAGGATCCACAATATAGAAGTATAGTAATAGGTTATAACCCATTGAATAAAAGAGGAATCCATACATCCATACTGTTAATAGGTATAAATATACATGCATACACACACAAAAAGAAACATACAAGAGAAATAGCAAGACTGTATTCTTCAAAACTGTTCCATGGCATGAAAGACAAAGAAAGGTTGAGGAACTGTTCCAGGTTAAAGAAGGCTAAAATGACTAACAATAAATGAACTAGAGGGGCGCCTGGGTGACTCGGTTGAGCGTCCGACTTCGGCTCAGGTCATGATCTCGTGGTCTGTGAGTTCAAGCCCCGTGTCGGGCTCTGTGCTGACAGCTCAGAGCCTGGAACCTGCTTCGGATTCTCTGTCTCCCGCTCTCTCTGCCCCTCCCCCACTCATGCTCTGTCTCTGTCTCTCTGTCTCTCTGTCTCTCTCTCTCTCTCTGTCAAAAATAAATAAACATTAAAAAAAAAAAAGTGAACTAGATCCTGGCCTAGATCCAGGAAGAAAAAAAAAAAAACTGCTATAAAAGACATGGAGAAAATGGACAAATTTGTAATATAGACTGCATAATACATCCAGGATAATTTCCTGAATGTGATAACTATTGTAGATGTGTAAAAGTATATTCTTAGTAAATATGCATTTAAGTATTCTATGGGGTAAAGGAATATGATATATCCAACCTGCTTTCAACTGGCTCAAATTATGTGTATGTATTTTCTTTATGTTCACACAGAAAAAATGATGAAGCAAATATGGCACAATGTTAACTAGTGGATCTGGATAAGCTTTATTTTTCTTTTTTGTTTATTTTAAGATTTTATGTTTAAGTAATCTCTACACCCAATGTGAGGCTCAAACTCACAACCCCAAGATCAAGAGTTGCATGTTCTGACTGAGCCAGCCAGGGGCCCCATTCCGGGTAAACTTCATACTGAAGTTCGTTGTAGTAGCCTTTCAACTTCCTTGTAAGTTTGAAATTTTGTTCAAAATAAAGAATTTACATATAAATAAGTAAATGTCATTGTAACACCCCTAAAGTTAGGGAAAGGAGTAAACCACGTAATTATATCTACTAAACATCCACAAACTCATTGATGAATTAAGCGAGGAGTTTTTAATTCTCAGGAATACCCTTAGGCACTACACCAGTGTTCCCGGCATTTTATCCGCGTGTATCTGAGAAGTAGTCCCCGTTTGAGGCTCAAATGATACTAGGACTCCACTTATACGAAACAGTGAGGGCATATTCCTCACTTAAGACATGTCAGAGAGTGGCTGGGGCAACAAGATGAGATGTTCCTTATGATGAAAATTCGACTCTATCTCCCCAACACACATCCTACAAGGACACTCTTCCCCCATAAATGCCAAAATGTTTTTCAAGAAGAGGCAGCATCTGGTAGCAGAAACAATACAGGCCTAACAGGATATGGCCCCGAAGAGAAGAATTCTAGCTCTGCCTTTGTCTTTTACTAAGTCTACCGACTACAGCAAGTGATTGGACCTCTGAGGCCGCAGTCTCTGTCTAAAAGGAGAGGTCAGAATAGACGAAGGGTACCAAATTCAAATGGCTACATGAGAAAGCTGGTAATAAAAAAGAGTGAAGCAAGGAGGCACCGTGACAAACTGGACAGCATGCGCTCTCTCTAAAAGGGGTCCCTGAGTGGCTCAGTCAGTTAAGCCTGTGACTTTGGCTCAGTCATGATCTCACGGTTCATGAGTTTGAGCCCTGCACTGGGCTCCCTGCTGATAGCACAGAGCCTGCTTTAGATCTTCTGTCCTCCTCTTTCTGTGCCCCTCCCCAGGTTATGCATGTGCATGTGAGCTCTCTCTCTCTCAAAAATAAACATGTTAAATAAAGAAATAATAATGAATGAATGAATGAATGAATGAATGAATGAAAGAGATACCTGCTTCTCAGTTCCAATCAACTTCTGCCGGTAGGGTTGTGTTCTAGGATTGCCAGAGATCTTGACATGGAACGTTCTCCAGAATAGATCACATGCTAGGCCACAAAACAAGTCTTAACGAATCAAAAAGATCAAAGTCATACCATGCATATTTTCTGACCACAACACTATGAAACTAGAAGTCAACCACAAGACAAAAGGTCTGGAAAGAGCACAAATCCGTGGAGTTTAAATAACATGTTACTAAGCAATGAATGGGTCAACCAAGAAATCAAAGAATAAATAAAAAAATTACATGGAAACAAATGAAAATGAAAGCATAATGGTCCAAAAATCTTTTGGATGTAGCAAAAGTGATTCTAAGAGGGAAGTTTATGGCAATACAGTCCTACTTCAAGAAGCAAGAAAAATCTCAAATAAACAACCTAACCTTACACCTAAAGGAGAAGGAGGAGGAGGAGGAGGAAGAGGAGGAAGAGGAAGAAGAAGAAGAAGAAAAGAAGAAGAAGGACGATGACAATGACAATAACAAAACCCAAAACCAGCAGAAGGAAGAAAATAATAAAGATTAGAGCAGAAATAAATGATATAAAAACAAACAAAAACACCCACAATAGAACAGATCAATAGAACACCCAGGAGCTGTTCTTTGACAAGATCAACAAAATTGATAACCCCCTAGCCAGACTTATCAGACAGAGAAAAAGAGAAAGAGAGAGAGAGGACTCAAACAAACAAAATCACAAATGAAAGAAGAAAAATAACCAACACCACAATTTCTCAGAAATACAATTATAAGAGAATATTATGAAAAATTATATGCCAACACATTGACCAACCTAGAAGAAATAGATGAATTCCTGGAAACATAAATTACCAAAACTGGAGCAGGAATAAATGGAAAATTTCAGCAGACTGATTACCAGCAATGAAGTTGAATCAGTAATCAAAAAACTCCCAACAAAAAAACCCCAGGACTAGATGGCTTCACAGGTTAATCCCACCAACCATTTAAGGAAGAGTTAATGCCTATGCTTCACAAACTATTCCAAAAAATAGAAGAGGAAGAAAAACTTCCAAATTCATTCTATGAGGCCAGTATTAGCCTGATACCAAACCCAAATAAAGACACCACGAAAAAAGAGAACTGCAATGTCAATATCTCTGATGAACATGGATGCAAAAATCCTCAAGAAAATACTAGCAAACCTAATCCAACAGCACATTAAAAAAACTATATGCCATGATCAAGTACATTTATTCCCAGGATGCAAGGTGGTTCAGTACTCACAAATCAATCAACATGATACATCACATCAATAAGAGAAAGGATACAAACAATATGATCATTTCAATAAATGCAGAAAAAGCACTGGGCAAAGTACAACATCCATTCATGATAAAAACCCTTAACAAGGTAGGTCTAGAGGGAATGTACCTAACAAAATAAAGGCCATATATGAAAAACCCACAGTGAACAGAGTTTTTCTCCTAAGGTCAGGAACAAGACAAGGATGTCCACTCTCACCCCTTTTATTCAGTGTAGTACTTTAGTAGTCTCAGCCATGGCAATCAGACAGCAAAAAGAAATAAAGGACATCCAAATTGAAGTCAAACTTTCACTATTTGCAGATGACATGATACTATATATAGAAAAGACTCCACCAAAAAATCACTAGAACTGATCAATTCATTCAGTAAAGTCACAGGGAACAAAATACATGTACAGAAATCTGTTGCATTTCTATATGCTAATAATGAAGCAGCAGAAGGAGACATTAAGAAAACAATCCCATTTACAATTGCACCAATAATTTAAAAAAAAATAGCAGGAATAAACTTACCCAAAGAGGTGAAAGGCCTGCACTCTGAAAACTATAAAACACTGATGAAAGAATTTGGAGATGACACAGAGAAATGGAAAGATAGCCCATGCTCATGGATTGAAAGAACAAATATTGTTAAAATGTCTATATTACCCAAAGCCATCTACAGATTTAATGAACTCCCTATGAAAACACCAACAGCATTTTTCACAGAACTAGAACAGACAATCCTAAAATTTGTATGGAACCGCAAAAGACCCCAAACAGCTCAAGGAATCTTGAACAAGAGAAACAAAACTGGAGGGATCACAATTCCAGACTTTGAGTTATATCACAAATCTGTAGTAATCAAATCTGCATGGTATTGGCACCACAATAGGCACATAGGTCAATGGAACAGAATAGAAAACCCAGAAATAAACCCACAGTTATAAGATCAATTGATATTTGACAAAGCAAGAAGGAATGTCCAGTGGGAAAAAGATAGTTCTTCAACAAATGGTGTTGGGAAAACTGTACAACATGCAGAAGAATGAAACTGGACCACTTTCACCACACACAAAAATAAACTCAAAATGAATTAAAGACGTAAATGTGAGACCTGGAACTATAAAAATCCTAGAAGAGAGCACAGGCAGTAATTTCTCTGACATTGGCCATAGCAACATTTTTCTAGATGTTTCTTCAGGCAAGGGAAATAAAAGCAAAAATGAACTGTTGGGACTTCCTCAAAATAAAAAGCTTCTTCACAGCAAAGGAAACAATCAACAAAACTATAAGGTGAAAAAGCAAAAACAAAAAACTCCTAACAGGCAATCTACTGAATGGAAGAAGATATTTGCCAATAACATATCCAATAAAGGGTTAGTATGCAAAATATATAAAGAACTGATAGAACTCAACAGCCCTCAAACAAATAACCCAATTAGAAAATGGGCAGGAGACATGAACAGACATTTCTCCAAAGAAAATATCCATATGGCCACCAGACACATGAAAAGATGCTCAACATGACTTATCATCAGGGATACGCAAATCAAAACCACAATGACATTATCACCTCACACCTGTCAGAATGGCTAAAATCAAAACCACAAGAAACAACAAATGTTGGTGAGGATGTTGAGAAAAAGGAACCCTCCTGTACTATTGATTGGAATACAAACTGGTACAGCCACTGTGGAAAATATTAAGGAACCTCCTCAAAAATTTAAACATAGAGCTACTCTATGATCCAGTAATCGCGCTACAAGGTGTTTACGCAGAAAATACGAAACACCAATTCAAAGGGATATGTGCACCCCTACATTTATTGCAGCATTATTTACATCAGCCAAATTATGGAAGCAGCCCAAGTGTCCATCGATAGACGAAGGGATACAGAAGATGTGGTACACACACACACACACACACACACACACACACACAGAGGAATATTATTCAGCCATAAAAGAATGAAATCTTGCCATTGCAACAACATGGACACAACTAGAGAGTATAACGCTAAGTGAAATACGACAGAGAAAGATAAATACCATATAGTTTCACTCATATGTGGAATTTAAGAATCAAAACAAATGAATAGAGGAAAAAAGAGAGAGACAGAGACAAACCGAGTAACAGACCCTTAACTATAGAGAACAAACTGATGGTTACCAGAAGGGAGAGGGGTGGTGGGATGGGTGATGGGGGTTAAGGAGTGCACTTGTGGTGATGCGCACAGGTTGATGTATGAAACTGTTAAATCACTCTATGGTACACCTGAAACTAACAGAACACTGTATGTTAACTGTACTGGAATTAAAATTAAAAACTCAATGAAAAAAAATACCTCACAAAGATAAAAGAAAAGTATACTCTCAGGAACTTGGAAATAACTACAGGTTGAGACCATGGATCAGCTGATCCCCTTGGAGTTGGAATTGAGCTAAGAATCCATCTATTACCTGACCACCTTCAGCCCCTACCTTGATTGGTGGGCCATAGCACCATTGGATCCCCCAAGGAATTAGCATCAATTCAGAGCCAGTATCTAGTAATTCTCAAAAGGTCTGGGTATTTTCTTTCCCCTAATACACAGTTTCTCCAACAAACCTCCACAGTTCCTTTCTCAAGGAGATGTAATCTCCCTTTTAATCAAGGTGCTCTGAGTCTATGCTGACTTAGGTCTAGAAACTAGGAGAGAGACTGTGGCTTCCCAATGTAGTGACTCAAGTTAGATTTCTTGGCTACCAGAGCAAGATTTTTTTTTCTGTTACACAGATCAAACAACTTTTTAGTAGGCTGCTCATCCTTTGGTTCTTAAGAACATGGTGACCAATCAGCCACTGCCAAAGATTGCTGTGGGCCAAAGTCTTCTGATTACTGGCATGTCTCTGCTGCCCTTTACAGCAGATGTACCCATCATACCTTTGGTGGAAATATACTGTCTATAGCCTCTGCTACTTCAGGTTCCTGTCCTCACCGAAATCAGAGAGCCCACGTGATAAACCCATTGCGTGGTGAATCCTCTATGGAATACCTGGCTTACACAAACACAGAGCAACAACAGAGATTTTTCAGTGATGCAGGCACTTTCCTCACCAGTGTATTTCCCAATGCCTTAGTGAAGGAAATATCTTCTAGGAAGTCTCGTGGAATGCGGTTAGGAGGGAGGTATGTTGATTGCACATGATAAGTCTACTCCGATACTCCTATCTCGCTAAGCCTTTGGATTCTTTATTCCACATTATGAAGGGAGCTCGGGCATCCCAACTCCATTATGGTAGGCCAGTGCTGAGTTTAAATTTCAGTCAGCTTACCAAGTAAACTGTTAGGACCACTTCCATCTGCATGAGTCGACACATCTCCAGACTCTCTAGTAAGTGCACCCACATCAAAGAATTTGACCCAACCTAGTGCTCTATTTTGCTCAACTTGGCCTAATATCCTTAGGATCCCCTTCCATACATATTCTCCAGGTGTTTGCTGATATGTCTTGGTCAAGTCTTGTCCTTTTAGTGTGTAAGTTATTTCCTCCTAAGCTATAGTGTGCACCTAAATCCTCTGGACTCACTGAAATCTGACCCTTATTATGGGTCTAATGGCATCAAGAAGGGGTTGTGATGGTTTAAAAAAAAAAATTTTTTTAAGTTTAGTTAAAAAAAAAACTAAACTTATTTTGAGAGACACAGAGACAGCACAAGGTGAGAGAGGGAGAGAGAGAGAGAATCCCAGCAGGCTCCATGCTGCCAGTGCACAGCCTGACGTGGGGCTCGAACCCATGAAACCATGAGATCATGACCTGAGCCGAAGTCGGAGGCTCAACCGACTGAGCCACCCAGGCGCCCCGGGAAGTAATCTTTGATAACATTTTTTTTTTTACATTTCTATGATTTTTTTTAATTTTATTTTTTAAAATTTACATCCAAATTAGCATAGAGTGCAACAATGATTTCAGGAGTAGATTCCTTAGTGCCCCTTACCCATTGAGCCCATCCCCCCTCCCACACCCCCTCCAGTAACCCTCTGTTTGTTCTCCATATTTAAGAGTCTCTTGGGGCGCCTGGGTGGCTCAGTCGGTTAAGCGGCCGACTTCGGCTCAGGTCATGATCTCGCGGTCCGTGAGTTCAAGCCCCGCGCCGGGCTCTGTGCTTACAGCTCAGAGCCTGGAGCCTGTTTCAGATTCTGTGTCTTCCTCTCTCTGACCCTCCCCCGCTCATGCTCTGTCTCTCTCTGTCTCAAAAATAAATAAACGTTAAAAAAAAAATTAAAAAAAAAGAGTCTCTTATGTTTTGCCCCCCTCCCTGTTTTTATATTATTTTTGTTTCCCTTCCCTTGTGTTCATCTGTTCTGTGTCTTAAAGTCCTTATATGAGTGAAGTCATATGATATTTGTCTTTCTCTGACTAATTTCGCTCAGCATAATGCCCTCCAGTTCCATCCACGTAGTTGCAAATTGTGTGACTGTTTTAAGGAGGATGAACATCTTCTTCCAAGGAATCTGTCCCAGGTGAGGTTATCATGGAGTTTTCAATAATCTCCCCAGATATTGGAAGGCAAGAGACTTCTACTGGCAAGCACTCAGAAAACTGATTTTCAGCTTCATCATGGTTCAATAAGGCGTTCCTATTCCAGGTTTCGGGATCCCATTTTTTTATTTTTTAATTTTTATTAAAAATTTTTTAAATGTTTGTTTATTTTTGAGACAGAGACAGAGCATAAGCAGGGGAGGGGAAGAGAGAGGGAGACATAGATCCGAAGTAGGCTCCAGGTTCTGAGCTGTCAGCAGAGTCCAACGTGGGGCTTGAACCCACAAACCGTGAGATCATGACCTGAGCAGAAGTCAGATGCTTAACCGACTGAGCCACCCAGGTACCCTAGGATCACATTCTTTCACAATCAGTGTCCAGAATTTCACATAAGAAACTTGTAAGACTGGGAATTTAACTGTTATTGTAATTCATTAACTCACAGAATTCGTTTTTAAAATTTTTTTAAATGTTTATTTATTTATTTTTGAGAGAGAGAGAGGGAGAGAGAGAGAAAATAAAATGAGCCCACAGATGGGGGAGGGGCTCAAACCCACGAACTGCAAGATCATGACCTGAGCCGAAGTCGGATGCGCAACCAACTGAGCCACCCAGCCACCCCACAGAATTCATTTTTAAAACCAGCTTAATTAATCCATAAGTGAACACATACCAAGTGAAAATTTTGATATATTTTGACATATTCATATACCTGTGAGACCATCACCACAGCAGAAATAGTGAACACATTCATTACTCCAAAAGTTTCCTGGTGACCCTTTGTAATCTCTCCCACCTGCCCCTCTCCACAACCCCCCATCCTCAAGAAACCACTGATCTGCTTTCTGTCACTACAGATTATTTGCATTTTCTAGAATGGGAGTCGGCAAACATTTTCTGTAAAGGGCCAATAGTAAATATTTTAGATGTGGACAACAGGCAAAAATGAAGATATTATATAGGTACTTGTATAGCAAGAGAGAAAAAAATTTTATTTGTGAGATTAAAAGAACAATAATTGAGTCCAACTTTTGTAATACAAATCTACTAATGCAAAGAAGTTTCTATAACATTTTATTTAATTGATGTTCAGACTCAGTGTTCCCTCTCATCAAAATCTATCACAAACATTTATCTGTTAAATCTGATTTGTAACACAATGTTTAAAAATGTCTTCCACCCTGGGGCCCCTGGGTGGCTCCGTTGGTTAAATGTCTGACTCTTGATCTTGGCTCAGGTCTTGATCTCAGGGTCGTGAGTTCAAGCCCTGGACTGGGCCCCATGCTGGACGTGGAGATTAGGTGTTGCCAAATACAGATGTCAATTCATAAGTATATGATTTTACTTCATCATATTCATCATTTGAAAATCAATTATAGAATCCTATTAGAGTGTTCATCTGCTATTTGCTGTTTAGCATTTCACCACACTGGAGTTTGATCACTTCCAACTGAAGGTTAAGTGGAATTGCCTCAATCACACAAGTGGATTTTGAAATATGGAAACTTGCTTTGTACTTGTTTTGAAGTCCTAAAAATGCTGCTGGAATTGTAGTTTGAGTTTGGAAAATAAAGCTACTACAAATGTATGTGGGCATGGAGATCTTTTTTACTTTTTACTTTTTACATCATGTGTATAAAGCAGCTTGACATTAGTTGTAATTCAAACAGTATTATCAAAATTACTTCAGAGCAATATAAGTTATGTATATAGGTGCTATTTTGCCTTATAATTTTAGGTCGAATTCATTAAGAAACCTTGTCAAGTCTGCAACAAAAGCTAGTTACCAAGGCCATTCAGTGTTTGACGTCTGTGTCTCCCTCTCTCTCTGCCCCTCCCTGACTCGCACTCTGTCTCTGTCTCAAAAATAAATAAACATTACAAAAAAGTTTTTTTAAACCCTGAGCTCAAAACACCCCAGTAGAACTTTGGTACTAAGACATCAAATTGCTATGTGGTAGGGTAAGTCAGAACATTCAGCTTCTATTTCTAACAAAAATTTATAATGGTTAAGTCCACAAGAACAAATGAAATTCATGTAATAGATTCAAATAATTTCTGCAAAGTATCTACTGATGAATAATACAATTAATAATTACAGGCTTTAAACACCCTTCATTATCACAAGGTTTGTAAATTTGTTTGACGAAGACCTTTTCAACTCAACGTGTATTTTTATCAGCATTGGTGGTAACACATCTTAGCAGGTTCCACTTCAGTTTGTGATGAATTAGCGTTTCCTCAATTTATTTAAAAATATTTTTGCCTGTTATTCCACCCAGATTATTCACAGAAGCTAATTCTTGAATCATTTCCAACTCACCACTGATTCCTCAACTAAACAACACCAAATAAGTAGTATTGGTAGCATCTACTAAGTCATTAAACGTCCGGAAGAACCACTTGAAATCTTTGTCTTGTTTTTTTGTTTTTTTTTGTTTTTTTTTAATTTTTAATGTTTATTTATTTTTGAGAGAGAGAGGCAGAGCCTGAGTGGGGGAGGGGGAGAGAGAGAGGAAGACACAGAATCCAAAGCAGTCTCCAGCCTCCGAGCTGTCGGCACAGGGCCTGATGTGGGACTCGAACTCATGGACCTGAGCCGAAGTCAGACACTTAACCGACCAAGCCACCCAGGAGCCCCTGTCTTGTTTTTTAATTGTTATTATGTTGCCTTCGATTTTCTAACTCTTTGAGCAACTCTTCTCACTTAATGGCTAATAGTCTCAAAACAAGTTTATTTTCTCTGGCTATTTTTCTTTGGCTATTTTTGTCATCAAATATGATTTAATGAATAAACTACTTGGAAACTGTGGTTGTAGTCTTCTGTATTTTTTATTTTTTATTTTAAATTCTGCTAAAAGCTACTTTAAGTTTTCTTTTGTTCCCCCTAACTATTGCTTCTCTGTGAGTTAGGAATATTACGACGAGTATGATGAGTACCCAATCTGAGAAGTCAATGTGCATTGTTCTTTTGGTTTGTGTTTTTGTTTTTTGTTTTTGTTTTGTTTTTGAGAGAGGGAGTGAGAGAGAGGAAGCATGCGTTTGCATGTAAGCAGGGGAAGAGCAGAGAGAGGGAATCTGAAGCAGGCTCCAAGCCCAGTGTGGAGCCCAAGGGAACGTGGGGCTCTATCTCACGACCGTCAGATCCTTGACCGAAGCTGAAATCGACAGTCAGCCACTTAACCGCCTGAGCCATCCCGGCATCCCAAGGTCAATGTGAATTGTGTTCTAGCACCCCTTCAGAGTCACTAAACCATAAACACAATGCGTTGCCACCTAATTCAGGAACAAAATAACCTATACTTGAGTGCCACCTTTTTTCTTATTTTGACTTGAACTGGTAATTTTTTGAAGAAAAATCACAGTATGGCACTGGAAACCCTTGTCACATTAAACTGTGCCACTGTGACTTGCAGCACCTCTAGGAGCAGCTGGAAGTGACAAGAGTGCCAGAACACTCTAGTCTCTTTCCCAATTATTTAAACTATTGTAGCTCAACAGGAGCAGTAGACAATAAATAAACTAATGGGTGTGTGTGTGTGTGTGTGTGTATTCTTATAAACTTGATAGACCCTGACATTTGAATTTCATATGATTTTCACATGTCATTCTTATTTTGCTTTTTTCCAACCAGTTAAAACTGCACAAATCATTCTTAGTTCACAACCATACAAAAGCAGGCAGGAAGCTAGATTTGGCTTACAGTCCATAGTTTGCCAACCCCTGATCTACACACAGATGAATCGGGGCGCCTGGGTGGCTCAGTCGGCTGAGCGTCCGACTTCGGCTCAGGTCACAATCTCGCAGTTCGTGGGTTCGAGCCCCGTGTCGGGCTCTGTGCTGACAGCTCGGAGCCTGGAGCCTGCTTCTGATTCTGTGTCTCCCTCTCTCTCTGCCCCTCCCCTGCTTGCTCTCTGGCTCTCAAAAAGAAATAAACATTAAGAAAAAATAAGCGGTAACGAATCACAAATGTACATCTCAAGCTATAATCTGTACCTTGAACTTCATGCTTACATAGTCAAGTGTCTGCTTACATCCTCAGTATATCGTATATCTCAAAAAGAAGCCATTCAAACCCATCGTCCTAGTCATTGGGGCCCCCCCCCCCCAAATCTCATCATGAAAAATTCCAAAAATACAAAATGACCGAAAGGAATTTATAGCGAACATCTGAATACCCACAAACAAAGTTCTATCATTAACATTTTACTATACTTGTGTTGGTATAAGACCCTAGTATAAGATACATACCTAAAATCAGAATGGCTGGGTCACACGGGATGTATATGTTCACTTTGTAAGAAACTGCCAAACTGTATTTACTCACAGTTCCAGTTGTTCCACATTCTTGTTGATGCTTGATATGATCAGCCTTTAAATTTTAGTTATTTGAGGGGCGCCTGGGTGGCTCACTCGGTTACGTGTCCGACTTCACCTCAAGTCATGATCCTGCTGGTCCCCAGTTTGAGCCCCGCGTCGGGCTCT
>NW_024412627.1:2714679-2729971 GCF_014898765.1 Herpailurus yagouaroundi
CTGAGCTGAAGTCGGACGCTTAACCGACTGAGCCACCCAGGCGCCCCAGTTTAATTTTTTTTTAATGTTTATTTGTTTTTGAGACAGACAGAGACAGAATGCAAGTGGGTTAGGGGCAGAGAGGGAGACACAGAATCGGAAGCAGGCTCCAGGCTCTGACCTGTCAGCACAGAGCCCAATGTGGGGCTTGAACTCACGAGCCGTGAGATCATGACCCGAGCCGAAGTCGGACGCCCAACCGACTGAGCCACCCAGGTGCCCCTTATCTTTTTTTTTTTTTCCAATGTTTATTTATTCTTGAGAGAGAAACAGAGTGTGAGCAGGGGAGGGACAGAGATAGATGGAGACACGGAAGCCGAATTGAGGTACTTTTTGTATATGGAATGAGATATGGATCCAAGTATTGGGGGGGGATATGGATAAATAATTAATCTAGCACCACTTGTTGAAAAGATACCCTTTCTCCATTGTATTACTTTAGTGCCTTTGTCAAAAGTCAGTTGTCCATATATGTGCGTCTGCATTTCCTACGCTGTTTCACTGATCAATTTGTCTGTCTTTACGAGACTACACTGATTTTGATTACTGTAGCTTTATATTAAGACTTGAGATTGTTATAGTGGTAGCCCTCTACTTTGTTCTTTTTTCAGAGTTGTTTTGACTATTCTCTAGATCCTTTGCCTTTCCATATACATTTTAGAAATAGCTTGTTAATTTCTACCCCCCCCCCCGCTCCCCGCCCCCCCTCCCGCCAAAAAAAAGTCTGTTGGGATTTAGTTTGAGATTGCATAGACCAGTTCCAGAAGAATTGTTGTCTTAACAACATTGAGTCTTCCAATCAATGAACAAAGGAGGGCTCTCTCTTTGTCGAGATGGTTTATCTGTCATTTCTCTCAGACATACTTTGTAGTTTTCAGTGTTACACGCCTTTCACATCTTTTGTTAGGTTTAGCCCTAAGTATTTCATTTTTGGTACTTTTGAAAATGTTTTTTTAAAAATGTCAACTGTTTGTTGCTACAATATAGACGTACAAGACGTACAAGCCACCTGGGTGGCTCGGTCGGTTAAGCATCCGACGTCGGCTCAGGTCACGATCTCATGGTTTGCAAGTTCGAGCCCCACATCAGGCTCTGTGCTGACAGCTCGGAGCCTGGAGCCTGCTTCGGATTCTGTGTCTCCCTCTCTCTGCCCTCCCTCCCTTGCCCACGCTCTCTCTCTCTCTCTCTCTCAAAAAGAAATAAACATTAAAAATAATAAAAAAAAAAAAGAAATACCACAGATTGTTGTATGTTGGTCTTGTGGTCTACAACCTTGCTACACTCACTTATTGGTTCTTGTAGCACTTTATGCAGATTTCATTGGCTATACATAGATGATTGGGTCCTCTATGAAAAAAAAAATTTAATTTCTTTCTGAGAGGGTAACTCTGGTCCTTGCTACTTCATCTTCGTTGGAAGCAGAAATCCTCCAGGCAATTTTTATTTTGGATTTTAAGCAAAATCAGCACCGGGGCTAGAAGAACTATAGTCATTTTAGGGCCGTATGGAAGCTCTCTGGTTGCGAGACCGTGGCAGGGATCTGAGCGTGAAAGGACCTGAATTTGTCCTTTTCCCTCCGTAAGCGGACAGTGCACTTTGAAGAACCCACTGCGCACTACACATCTCATAGTTATCATTACTGATGTGACCGTCCAGTCCAACAGCCACGTGGGCTCCCAAAATACATGCCTGAGTCACTCATCAAAGAAGCCACAGGTGACAGTTTGATTAATTGTGACACCACTATACGCCATGGATTACTAATATCCTATCTCCCGTTTTATTTTTTTAATTTTTTTAATTTTTTTTAAACATTTATTTATTTTTGAGACAGAGAGAGACAGAGCATGAACGGGGGAGGGGCAGAGAGAGAGGGAGACAGAATCGGACGCAGGCTCCAGGCTCTGAGCCATCAGCCCAGAGCCCGACGCGGGGCTCGAACTCACGGACCGCGAGATCGTGACCTGAGCTGAAGTCGGACGCTCAACCGACTGAGCCACCCAGGCGCCCCTCGCTTGGTACTAATTCTGTATCCGTCAGGATTCAGTCAGGAGGCAAAAACAGTAATTTGAACAGGGAAGTTTTAACACAACGGATGATGAGCTATTTACATGGCATTGCTGCTAAGTACAAATAAAAGAGAACTCTAAAAAGTTAGCATAGGGAGAGTACCCAAGAAAGCAACAAACTTAAAAAGGGGGTGCCCGGCGCAAAGCTGGGATGCAGACCTTATTGGAGAGATCTGACTGCAGGACGATGGATGGTGCGGAGAAGTTTGCGGGTCCGTAGCCAGTCAGTGGAGGATGGTGGCCGGGGAACTGTAAACAGGAAACCCATGCACCCAAGTGCCGGTGTGCTGAGGCTGTCAGGCAGGGAACCACCAAGTGGGATTGGCAAGCTGGAAGCTGAATGTCACCGGGTGTCCAGTGCGGCGCTGCCTGCCACGGTCAGCAGAGAAAAACAAACCAAAAAGACAAAACAAAACCCATAGAAGAAACACGAAAAGCCCCTTCTTCCCACAGTGCTCCTCTACCGCCCTCTACTGGCAAGCCGAAATGTTTACCAGTTCCAATTCCAGAAGCAAGCAAAGCAACTAAGAGGCAATAAACTGGCAACTGGCATACTGTGCTTGATAGTCGTTGTACTTTTCACCAGTACGGACGTAGAGTTAAAAAAAAAAAAAAAAAAAAAAAGGACAGGGGCACCTGGGGGGCTCGTTCGGCTAAACATCAGACTTCCGCTCCGGTCACGATCTCACTGTTCGTGAGTTCGAGTCCCACGTCGGGCTCTGTGCTGACAGCTCAGAGCCTGGAGCCTGGATTCTGTGTCTCCCTCTCTCTCTCTCCCTCCCCAGCTGGCACTCTGTCTGTTTCTCTCTCAAAAATAAATAAACATTTAAAAAATGAAAAAAAGAAAGACCGTTTCACTTAAGAATGCTGTTGGAGCAGCAAAAACTATCGATTTTATTAAATCTCCACCCTTGAATTTATATCTTTTTAATATTCTGCATGTCAAATGAGGAGTTCAGATAAAGTACTTATGATGCATAACAAACAATGGTTATCTCAAGGAAAGACACTTGTGAGATGGGGTTGTGAGTTGTGCTAGTCATTTTTTATGGAGTACTATGTTCACTCATTAGAATGAAGAACAAATTATTTTTATTCAGATTTGGGTGTTGGCAGGCTTTATTTTATTTTATTTTATTTTATTTTATTTTAATTCCAGTATAGTTAACATACAACGTTATATTAGTTTCAGGTGCAAAATGTAGTGATTCAGCAGTTCTATATGTTACTCAGTGCTTATCACAGTAAGTGTGCTCTTAATCCCCTTTGCTTATTTCCTTCAAGCCCCAATCCACCTCCACTCTGGTAACCACCAGGTTGTTTTCTATGTTTAAGAGTCTGCTTTTTGGTTCTCTCTTTTTTTTCTTCGTTCATTTGTTTTGTTTCTTAAATTCCACATATGAGTGAAATGATATGGTATTTATCTTTCTCTGACTGACTTATTTCACTTAGCATTATACTCTCTAGATCCATCCATGTTGTTACAAAAGATTTCGTTCTTTTTCTTTTTTTTAAGATTTCATTCTTTTTTATGGCTGAGTAATATTCCATTATATATATATATATATATATATATATATATATACACACACACACACACACACATACATACATACATACATACACATACTGCATCTTCTTTATCCATTCATCTATTGATGGACACTTGGCTTGCTTCCATAATTTGGCTATTGTAAATAATGCTGCAATAAACACAGGGGTGCATATATCTTTTCGAATTAGTGTTTTTGTATTCTTTGGGTAAATGGCCAGTAGTGCAATTACTGGATCATAGGGTCATTTCATTTTTTAATTTTTTGAGGAAGGTCCTTAATGTTTTCCACAGTGGCTGCAACAGTTTGTATTCCCAGCCAATAGTGCAGGAGGGTTCCCTTTTTTACCCCCCACATCCTTGACAACATTTGTTGTTTCTTGCGTTTTTCATTTTAGCTGGTCTGACAGGTGTGAAGTGATATCTCATTGTGGTTTTAATTTGCATTTCCCTGATGATGAGTGATGTTGAGCATCTTTTCATGTGTCTGGTGGTCATCAGGATGTCTTTGGAGAAATGTCTGTTCATGTCTTCTGCCCATTTCTTAACTGGATTTTTTGTTTCTGGGGTGTTGAGTTCTACAGTTGTTATATATTTTGGATGTTAACCCCTTATCAGAGATATCACTGCAAATATCTTCTCCCACTCAGAAGGTTGTCTTTTTGTTTTGTTGATTGTTTCCTTTGCTGTGAAGAAGCTTTTTATTTTAATGAAGTCCCAACAGTTTATTTTGCTTTTATTTCCCTTGCCTGAGGAGACACGTTTGGAAAAATGTTGCTATGGCCGATGTCAGACAAATTATTGCCTGTGCTCTCTTCTAGGATTTTTATGGTTTCAGGTCTCACATTTATGTCTTCAATCCATTTTGAGTTTATTTTTCTGCATGCTGTAAGAAAGTGGTCCAGTTTTATTCATATAGCTGTTCAGTTTTCCCAACACCACTAATTGAAGAGAACATCTCATTGCATATTCTTGCCTCTTTGGCCATAGATTTATTGATCGTGTAATCATGAGTTTATTTCTGGACTCTCTATCCTGTTTCATTGATCTTGTGTCTATTTTTTTGCGCCAGTACCGTGCTGTTTTGATTACTACAGCTTTGTAGGGTGTCTCAAAATCTGGGATTGGGAAACCTCCAGATTTGTTCTTTTTCGAGATTGTTTTTGCTATTCGGGGTATTTTGTGGTTCCATACATATTTTAGGATTTGTTCTAGTTCTGTGAAAAATGCTGTTGGCAATGCGTTGCATTAAATCTGTAGATTGATTTGGGTAGTACGGACGTTTTAACAATATTTGTTCTTCCAATCACTGAGCAAGGAATATCTTCCCGTTTGTTTGTATTATCTTCAATTTGTTTCATCAGTGTTTCAGAGCTTTCAGAATACAGGTATTTCACTTCCTTGTTTATCCCTAGGTATCTTATTATTCTTGGTGCAATTGTGAATGGGATTGTTTTATTAATCTCTCTTTCTGGTACTTCATCATTAGTGTATAGAGATGTAATAGGTTTCTGTATATTGATTTTGTATCCTGTGTTACTGAGTTCATTGATCAGTTTTAGTAGTTTTTTAGTGGAGATTTTAGTGTTTTTTATACATAGTATTAAGTTATCTCTAGCAGACGCTTTACAAAAATGAATTAAGTAAGCCTGTCACGCCAAGAGAAAAAACTGACAATGTTTGTTGCCAGTGATAAAATTCTACCTTTTAAATGAAAATATATAATTTTTGAAAACTTACGCCTGTAATCAAGATCCTGACAGCTTCTCAATACATTAAGATTTTTTTCCCCAATGAGATGGGTGGTAAAGACAGACCACTGGAATTTCATATAACAGAGTAGGATATATTCATTGATATGATTTCACATTCCACATTTTTAAAAAAAATTTTTTTTCAACGTTTATTTATTTTTGGGACAGAGAGAGACAGAGCATGAACGGGGGAGGGACAGAGAGAGAGGGAGACACAGAATCGGAAACAGGCTCCAGGCTCCGAGCCATCAGCCCAGAGCCCGACGCGGGGCTCGAACTCACGGACCGTGAGATCGTGACCTGGCTGAAGTCGGACGCTTAACCGACTGCGCCACCCAGGCGCCCCCCACATTCCACATTTTTAACGAATCTTAAAACAACCCAACTCTGTCAACTTTTGGTGTAGTATCAAAAAAGTATATCCATAATTATCTGAAAAATAGTCTTCCTTTTTCCAGCTATATATTTGCATGAGGCTGGATTTCTTTGTATATTTCAGCCAGAACAATGCATCAAGCCATACTGAATGCAGAAGCAGTTATGAGAAGCCAACTTTCTTCCAGTCAGGTCAGACATGAAAGAGATTTACAAAAATGTAGAACAAACTTTCCTTCTCTGTACATTTGGTTTTTTCTTTTGGAAAACATTGTCTTTTCATTTAAGACCACGGTATTTATGTTAATGTAGTTTGTTATTGGCATTTTTAAATGAGAGACTAACATTTAAATCTTCATTTTAATCTCCAGCGGGATGAACATCATGGCTACATGATAAACTACATAACCTGAAGTTTGTTCGGGTTCCTTAATACGAGTATAAAGGTATCCTTGGAGCACTTGGCTGGCTCAGTGAGTAGAGCATCCAAGTCTTGATTTCAGGGTCGTGAGTTCAAGCCCCATGTTGAGCATGAAGCCTATATATATATTTGTCCTGACACACACAAAAATTTGAGAACCACTGCTACAAGGAAAGTGTCTGGTGAGCATTAAGTGTTCAATGAGTGGTGTATTCTCTGGACATTTGGCAATAAAGCAAAGGAAGGAAATGATGGAAGCTAGAACTGGCATCAGAGCTGAAAGGATACTTGACAGTTTACAATCTTGACCGCTCGTGTTTACAGACCACTGGAGAATGAGAAATTGTAAGTAAAGAAGTTATCTTGCAAACATCTCACCCAGACCGTCTTCTGTCTCCCTCCTTTCCATGTTCTTTATCTTCTGTGACCTCTTCGTTGGCCTTTTCATATCTTCTTTGACCTCTTCTGCCATTTCACTGAACTGCTTTGCACTTTCTCTGAACTTTAACCGTAGTAGCTGCTGCCGGGATGTCCTATGGCTGGGTGGACCACGTGACAGGTAAAAAGTCAGGCCCTTGGTCTTAGGGCTGTAGAATCAGGCTTAGAGCAGCTCCAGGTCAAAGGTGCTTTCCAGGTCTGTGTGGGGAATCCAGTGCTGATCACCCTTGGCTGTTCCTTCCTACCCCACAGCCACCAGGCGTGAAGGCCCCCTACTGCATAGAAATCTTCAAAGTGTCAGAGAAGAGTGGTATTCTCCCTTGAAGATAGCTGGATTGGGAGCAGAGAGATGGTGGGGGTGGTGGGGAGATGGGGGGACAGCCAGGGGAATGTGAAAAGGGAAGATGGATTATTATTACAAACATTCCCATCCATTTGTCTGGAACATCTTTCATCTCAGATGCAGACAACTCAGGAAGAGATAGGGTTATGTGGAAGTTGAGGGCAATGAAGAGAAAGACCTAAAAGCTTACTGCATTCTGAGTATCAATTGGGAAGTGTTGCCTTGAAAATAGAACCTGGGGGGACGCCTCATTACTACTGTTCTCCTCCTTCTCCAGAAATTAGGCCATAATGTGTAGGCCATATGGGACATGACAGTGTATCTGGAGTAACCAGACCAATGATGTTCCTTCTACTGAAGGGACACATATGCAGCACAGAAAGGCCCCCAAGGACTCGTGAATGTAGCCTTGTAAGCTACAAAGCTGAATGGGAAGGAGGAAATAATGAGTCAGGAGAAAGAAGGAAAAAGAGACAGGTTGAAGAGGTGTGAAGAGCGAGAAAGGCTGAAAAATGAAAAGTAGAGAGTAAGAGATAGGGAGAAGAGACAGAATTGTGAAGAAGAGGGAGAAGGAGCCAGCACCAGTTACAATCAGTTCAGTATTCCGATTTCAAACCCTTCAGAGTAAAGAGAATATGCTATGAACAACCGCATGCCAACACGTGGGATAAGCTAGATGACATGGACAAATTCTTAGTAACATACAATCTACCAAAAATGAAGGAAGAGCAAATCTGAATGGACCTGTAGACAATGAGATTTGAATCAGTAAGCAAAAACCTCCCAGCAAAGAAAAGCCCTGGGCCAGATGGCCTCGGTGGTGAATTCTGCCAAACATTTATAGAAGAACTAACACCAATCCTTCTCAAACTCACCTACTTGTCCTGGCTAGAAACTCGAGTTTTAATAGAAGGGGTAAGAGGAGATATCCGTGTTTTATCCAGGAGTTTACGGTTAATTTTCTGGGATTTTCTATGTAGACAATCATGTCATCTGCAACCAAGATAGTTTGTTTCCTCCTTACCAATCTGCGCACCTTTCTTGTCTTGTCTTACTGCACTAGGAGTAAGAATGTTGAATACTAGTGGTGAGAAGGGACATCCTTGCCTTATTCCAAGTCTTAAAAAGGAAATCACCTACTTTATCACCATTGAGTATGATGTTAGTTGTAGATTTTGTTCTCCTGTATCCCTGATCTGCTGAGAATTTTTTTTTTAATCATGCATAGGTGTTGGATTTTGTGGAATGCTTTTCCTGTAGCTATTGATAGAATCTTGTGATTTCTTCTTTATCTTGTTGATGTGATGGATTACATTAATTATTTTTTGAATGTTGACTCTGGCTTGAATCTCTGGAATAAATCCTCCTTGGTCATTATGTGTAAATTCTTCGTAAACACTGATGGATTCAATGTGCTAATATTTGGATGAGGATATCTGCATCCATGTTCATGGAGATATTAACCTATAGTTTTCCTTTCTCGTATTGTCTTTATCTGGTTTTGGTATTAGGATCTCCCTAGAGTTTGCATATACAGTTGCAACTAATCTAGGTTCATTTAAAAAAAATGTTTATTTATTTTTGACAGAGAGAAAGAGCGCAAGTGGAGGAGGGGCAGAGAAGAGAGAATCCTAAGCAGGCTCTAAGCTGTCAGCACGGAGCCAGATGAGGGGCTCGAACCCATGAACCATGGGATCATGACCTGAGCTGAAGTCAGACGCTTAACTGGCTGAGCCATCCAGGCGCCCCATCGGCTCATTTTTAAATATATTCCTTCATGGATAGTCAAATATCTTACAGTATTCCTCCCTTCCATCCCTTGTAACATTCAATTTCTGTAGCTGTCATCATCCAACACCTGATTGCTATTACCATTTAGAGCAAAAAGTTACTTATTAGATAAATTAAGAATAAGAAATATAAAGGTTTTATTTTACCTTCATGCATTGTTTCTCTAGCACTCTTTTTTTTTTTTTTATGTAGATCTGAGTTTCTGACCTATATCATTTCCTTTTCTTTAAAACACTTCTTGTTTAACCTTTCTTGCAAACAGGTCTACTGGTTACAAAATTGTCTCAGTTTTTGTTTGAGGAAAATCTTTGTTTCCCCCTCATTTTTGAAGGATAATTTTACTGGATATAGAATTGTAGAGGTTTTCTTGTTTCTTTTGGTGCTTTAAATATTTTACTCCCCTCTCTTCTTGCTTACGTTTGTGAAAAAAAAAAAAAAAGGTCTGATGTAATATTTATTCTTGTTCCTCTATATGCAAGGTGTTTTATTTCCTCTGGCTTTCTGCAAGATTTTCTCTTTGTCTTTAGTTTTCTGCAGTTTGAATATGATATGTCTAGGTGTAGAATTTTTGAGACTTATCCTGGTGGTTGTTCTCTGAGCTTCCTGGATCTGTGGTTTGGTGTTTCATTAATTTTGGAAACTTCTCAGCCATTAATCAAATATTTCTTCTGCTCCTTTCTTTCTTCTCCTTCCGGTATTCCCATTATATGTATGTTACACCTTTTGGGATTGTCCCAGAGTTCTTGGATAGCCTATTTCTTTCTCTTTTTTTTTCCATTATTTTTTATGTTCACATTTGTTTGGGAGGCTTCTCCTAACATATTGCTAAGCTCACTGATTCTTTCCTCAGTTGTGTCCCGTTTACCAATGAGTCCATCAAAGACATTCTTCATTGCTGTTAAGTATTTTTGCTTTCTAGTATTTTCTCTTGATTCTTCCTTAGAATTTTAATCTTTCTGCTTATGTTACTGATCTTGGATGTTGTCTACCTTTCCCATTAGAGCTCCTAGCGTATTATAATTATTTTAAAAACCTGGTCTAGGATCACCTGGGTGGCTCAGTCAGTTAAGCTTTTGACTTCAGCTCAGGTCATGATCTCACTGTTCATGAGTTCGAGCCCCACGTCTGGCTCTCTGCTTACAGCTCAGACCCTGGAGCCTGCTTCGGATTCTGTGTCTCCCTCTCTCTCTGCTCCTCCCTCACTTGAACTCTCTCTCTCTCAAAAATAAACATTAAAAAATTTTTAAATTTAAATAAATTTTATTCAAGAATTTAAAATAATGTTTATTTATTTTTGAGAGAAAGAGAGAGAGAGAGAGAGAGAGAGAGAGAGAGCGAGCCCGAGCGGGGGAGGAGCAGAGAGGGAGACACAGAATCCAAAGCAGGCTCCAGGCTCTGAGTTGTCAGCACAGAGCCTGACGTGGGGCTCAAACCCACAAACTGCAAGATCATGACCTGAGCTGAAGTCAGATGGTTAACCCACTGAGCCCCCCAGGCTCCCTGAAACTCCTTCTTTGATAGAGTCTAGCCCGTACAGTTCTTTCAACTATAATCCTCTCTTACTGTATGGGAGTCTTCTTGATGTGATGGCAAGGAATGGGGGGGAGGGGAAAGCAATCTATAATCCTGTGATTTGTAAATACCACAGTATTTTAGTGGATCTGTGCCCCTGGAATGTGATATTTACAAGTGCTTCTCAGCTTTTTCCCCTTCTTAAATGAGACAGCATGGCTAGAGAGGGCTGGGGGTGGATGTGCCCCTTCCCCATACAGGTTAGGCTCTGATAAAGTAGCTTCCCTTGAGATAGAGAACAGAATGCCCTGGAACTAGTTATTTTTTCCCCTCCACGAGGATATTTTTCTCCAATCTTCATTATGAGAAAGTGGTGGGCTCCTGGAGGTAAAAGTCAATAGTGTGAGGGTCCCCTAAGACTGAGTCCCTGGGAGTTTTTAACTCTCAAACTAGTCCCTCTTCATCCTCTACAGGCTCACAGATTGCAGTGTGTTTTCCTACTGGTTCCTTGTTCCAATTCCTTCTGCACCTGGTAAACTGGGATTCTCTGTATTGCCTGTCTTTTCAGTTTTCAGACTGTTGCTTTGCCTTGTGACTTCCATTCTCTGATGCATCTAAAAATGGTTCTTCGTTTTTTGTTTTTTCAACTTTCTTTCTTTTCTTTCTTTCTTTCTTTTTTTTTTTTTAGAGTAAGAGAGAGCCCAAGTGAGTGACAAGCAGAGAGAGAGAATCCCGAGAGAGAGAGAGAGAGAGAGAGAGAGAGAGAGAGAGAGAAGTGGGGCTCA
This sequence comes from Herpailurus yagouaroundi, assembly GCF_014898765.1. Lineage (NCBI taxonomy): Eukaryota > Metazoa > Chordata > Mammalia > Carnivora > Felidae > Herpailurus > Herpailurus yagouaroundi. The sequence continues at coordinate 2,725,759 of NW_024412627.1, forward strand.
CCCAAAATGGGGCTTGTGTCTTACCCGAAGCTGGACTTGAACTCACGAACCGTGAGATCATGACTTCAGCCAAAGTCAGATGCTTAACGACTGAGCCACCCAGGTGCCCTGTTCAGCTTTTTTTGTTGTTGTTGTGAGATTGAAGAGATAATTCCAAGCTTTTTACATGTTGGAGTAGAATATAATCCTTTTTAAGTGCTGCTGGATTCTGTTTGCTAATGTTTTTTGAGGATTTTTGCATCTATATCAATAAGGATATTGGTGTGTAGTTTTCTTGTGATTGTCTGTGTCTAGTTTTGGTATCAGGGTAATACTGGTCTCAGCATAAGTGAGAAAGTGTACTTCCCTTTTAAAACATCTTAATCATTTTTAATCGGTGTGCAGTTGGGGCACCTGGGTGGCTCAGTCGGTTAAGCGTCCGACTTTGGCTCAGGTCATGATCTCACGGTTGGTGGGTTCGAGCCCCGCATCGGGCTCTGTGCTGACGGCTCAGAGCCTGGAGCCTGTTTCAGATTCTGTGTCTCCCTCTCTCCCTGCCCCTCCCCCACTCGCGCTCTGTTTCTGTCTCAAAAATAAATAAACATTAAAAAAATTAATCGGTGTGCAACTATCACCACCATCCTCTCTAGAACTCTTTTCATGCTGCAAAACTGAAACTCTGTACCCATTAAGCAATCAGTTCCCATTCTCCCCTTCCCTCCAGCCCCTGGCCACCACCTGTCTCTATGAATTTGAACATTCTAATACCTAATATAAGTGGAATCATATAGGGTATGTCTTTTTATGACTGCCTTATTTCACTTACTATAATAAGCTCAAGGCTCAATTCATGTTGTAGCATCTGTCAGAATTTGCTTCCTTCTTCTGGCTGGATAATATTTCATTGAATATACAATATACATTGCTTATCTACTCATGCACCTCTAGGCACCTGCGTTGTTTACATTTTGCCTAATGTGAATAATGCTGCTCTGAACATGGATGTACAAAGATCTCGTTGAGAGCCTGCATTTCTGGGGGCATATACCTAGAAATGGAATTGCTAGATCATACAGTAACTATGTCTAATTTTCTAAGGAACTGCCATACTGTTGTCCACAGTGGTGGAACCATGGTACATTCCCACTAGCAATGCCTGAGTGTTCCAATTTCTCCACATCCTTTCCAACACATTATTTTCTGGTTTTGTTTTATTTTTTACTACGTTTAAATGAGTTTTTTCTTTCTTTCTTAAAAAAGTGTTTATTTATTTATTTTGAGAGAGAGAGAGAGAACAGCGGTGGGGGGCAGAGAGAAAGGGAGAGAGAGAATCCCAAGCAGCCTCTGTACTGTCAGTGCAGAACCCAACGCGGGGCTCATTCTCACGAACCATGAGATCATGGCCTGAGCGAAAACCGAGAGTTGGATGCTCCACCAGACTGAGCCACCCAGGCACCCTGAGGAAATTGTTTTCTTAATTTCTTTTCTGAATTGTTCTTTGTTAGTGTCTAGAAACAGAACTGATTTTTTTTAATTAAAATTTTTTAATATTTATTTTTGAAGGAGAGAGAGGTAGAGTGTGAGCAGGGGTGGGGCAGAGAGAGAGGGAGACACAGAATCCAAAGCAGGCTCCAGGCTCTAAGCTTTCAGGACAGAGCCTGACGTGGGGCTTGAACTCACACGCTGTGAGATCATGACCTGAGCCAAAGTCAGACGCTTAACAGACTGAGCCACTCAGGCGCCTTGAGACACAACTGATTTTTGTGTGTTGAGTTTGTATCCTCCAACTTTGCTGAATTGGTTTATTATCTGTGTTTATTAGCTTAAACTCGTGTGTGTGTGTGTGTGTGTGTGTGTGTGTGTGTGTGATCTTTAGGGTTTTCCACATATAACATCATGTCATCTGCAAATAGAGATAATTTTACTTCTTCAGTTTAGATACCTTTATTTTTCTTGACTAATTGCTCTGGCTAGAATTTTTTTTTTAATGTTTACTTATTTTTGAGAGAGAAAGAGAAACAGCATGAGCTCTGTTCTCAATTGATGCACAGAAAGCATCTGAAAAAATTCAACACTCTTCCATGATAAAAATAGTTCCCAAACTAGGAATAAAAGGAAACTACCTTAATATAATAAAAGCCATATATGAAAAACCCACAGAGAACAACACAGTCAAGGGTGAAATATGGAAAGCTTTTCTTCTACAGTCAGGGATAAAGCAAGGATGCCTGCTTATGCCACTTCTAATCAACATGGTATTGAAAATTCTAGGGGCGTCTGGGTGGCTCAGTTGGTTGGGTGTCCAACTTTGGCTCAAGTCATGATCTCGCAGTTCAGAGTTTGAGCTCTGCATCAGGTTCCATGCTGCCAGCTCAGAGCCTGAAGCCTGCTCCAGATTCTGTGTCTCCCTCTCTCTCTGCCCCTCCCCACTCATGCTCTGTCTATAAAAAGTAAATATTAAAAAAAATTTTTTAATCTATTGAGATTTAATTTGTGGCATAACATTGGTCTATTCTGGAGAATGTGCCACGTGCACTTGAGAAGAATGTGTACTCTGTTTTGTGGAGTAGAATGTTCTGTATATATTTGCTAGATGTAGGTGGATTATTGTGTTGTTCAAGTCCTCTGTGTTCTTACCTATCTTTTGTCTGGTTGTTCTATCCATTACTGAGAGTGGAATATTTAAGTATCCAACTCTTGTGGAATTGTCTATTTTCCCCTTCAATTCTGTCCGTTTTTACTTTATATATTTTGATGGCCTATCAGGTGTGTAAATGTTTATATTTATTACATTTGTTTCTGTATTAGCCCTTTTATTAATATATAATATCCTTCTTGTCTCATGTGTTCTTTTAAAATTTAAAGACTATTTAGTCTGGTATTTGTCAAGTTTTCATCCATTATTTCTTCAAATAATCTCTGTGCCTCTTTCCCTGGTCTGCTTATGAGGCTCTGACAACACATATGTTGGTCTGCTTGATCATGACTGACCCACAGAACCCTGAGACTCTGTTCACTTCAATCTTTTTTCTTTCTGTCCCTCAGACTGGACAATTTCAAGTGTCCTGTCTTCAAGTTTGATGATTATGTTTCTGTTCAAATCTATGCTTGAATCCCTCTAGCGAATTTTTCATTTTAGGTATGTAATTTTCAGCTCCAGAATTTCTTTTTAGTTTCATTTTAACTTTTTTTTTTCAACGTTTATTTATTTTTGGGACAGAGAGAGACAGAGCATGAACGGGGGAGGGGCAGAGAGAGAGGGAGACACAGAATCGGAAACAGGCTCCAGGCTCTGAGCCATCAGCCCAGAGCCCGACGCGGGGCTCAAACTCACGGACCGTGAGATCGTGACCTGGCTGAAGTTGGACGCTTAACCGACTGCGCCACCCAGGCGCCCCTTTAGTTTCATTTTAAACCTATCTTTTTATTGACATTTACATTTTGTTCGTACCTTTTTTTAACTTTCCCATGTCTCTCTTTGATTCTCTGAGCATCTTTAAGACAGCTGTTTTAAAGTCTTTGTCTAGTAGGTCTTCTATCTGGTCTTTCTCAGGGACAGTTTCTATTGGTTTCTTTTCCCCTATGAATGGGCCATACTTTTGTTACTTTTTTTTAAACGTTTGTTTGTTTGTTTTTTAATGCTTATTTATTTTTGAGAGAGGGTGACAGAGAGACAGAGCGTGAGTGGTGGAGGGGCAGAGAGAGAGGAGGCACAGAATCCGATGAAGGCTCCAGGCTCCAAGCTGTCAACTACAAATCAGACTCTTCTTTCCTAGAATTTGCTATTTTTGCTTTTTGCATCCCATAGGCTGTCTCTGCGCTGAAGATTAGACTGAATTGTAAACCTGAGACCTAAGGTCTCTTCAGGTCTTTCCTGAGTCTACACCTTTCTCTGGGCATGTGTGATGACTCTCTAATTTCCCTGTATATATGGTTGGTTTTGGATATCCTAGTCTTTAATGTCTGGCTCCCAAAAGAAGAAGAAGAAAAAAATAAAAGGGAAGGAAGGGTACCTTTTCTTTAAAAGGTGGGGCCCCTGGGTGGCGCAGTCGGTTAAGCGTCCGACTTCAGCCAGGTCACGATCTCGCGGTCCGTGAGTTCGAGCCCCGCGTCAGGCTCTGGGCTGATGGCTCAGAGCCTGGAGCCTGTTTCCGATTCTGTGTCTCCCTCTCTCTCTGCTCCTCCCCCGTTCATGCTCTGTCTCTCTCTGTCCCAAAAATAAATAAACGTTGAA
>NW_024412627.1:2730371-2764006 GCF_014898765.1 Herpailurus yagouaroundi
CAGAGCCTGGAGCCTGTTTCCGATTCTGTGTCTCCCTCTCTCTCTGCTCCTCCCCCGTTCATGCTCTGTCTCTCTCTGTCCCAAAAATAAATAAACGTTGAAAAAAAAATTAAAAAAAAAAAAAAAGGTACCCCTAGAACTCACTTCAGCCAGAGGGAGAAGGACTGGCAACAGTGATGTGTGTTGTGTGTGTGTGTGTGTGTGTGTGTGTGTGTACATGCATCAAAGGCTGCCTGCCTCTGGGTGTGCACCTCTATGATCAGAAGCAGCAATCAGTGACGAGAACACAGATACCCCTTTATTTGAAGAACAGGACTGCCCAACCTGGCTTCCACAAGCTGCATGTGAGTTGTTCCAAGAACATGTGCACCATTGCCTGCAACAGGGTTGGGGGTTGGGCAGCTGCTATCAAGGTAGGAGCTGAAATGGATTGAAATTAAATACTATCCAACACTTCCCCCTGGAATTACAAGCCTTCAATAGACTCCAGTTCTAAACTAGTCACATCAGACAGACTCTGCCAGTACAACTGCTGTCTAGTGGGAAGATGGATTCCTGGTGTTTGCTATTCTGTTGTCTTCCTCCCTCTTTCAATTTTTGAAGAGCATGTGAAGGATTCATGTTAATTCTTTAATTTTTTTTTAATGTTTATTTATTTTTGAGACAGAGAGAGACAGAGCATGAGCAGGGAAGGGGCAGAGAGAGAGAGGGAGACACAGAATCTGAAGCAGGCTCCAGGCTCTGAGCTGTCAGCACAGAGCCCGATGTAGGGTTCAAACCTGTCAACTGCGAGATCATGACCTGAGCTGAAGTCAGACACCCAACCGACTGGGCCACCCAGGCGCCCCTCATGTTAATTCTTTAAATGTTTGGTAGAATTCATAATGAAGTCATATGGCCTGGGCTTTTCCTTGTGTTAAGTTTTTTAAAATTACGAATTCAATGTCTTTACTTGTTATAGATCTATTCAGATTTTATATTTCTTCTTGACTTAGTTTCAGTAGTTTCTGTTCTAGGAATTTGTTCCTTTCATCTAGGTTACCTAATTTGTTGGTATACAGCTGTTTATAGTAGTCCCTTATAATCTTTTTATTTCTGTTCTTCTGGTAGTGATGTCTCTTCTTTTGTACTTGCTTTATAATTTGAGCCCTCTCTTTTTTTCTTGGTCAATCCATCTAAAGGTTTGTCAACTTTGTGGATGTTTCAAAGGATCAACGTTCAGTTTCACTCATTTTCTCTATTCTTGGTTTCATTTACTTCTGCTCTTGTCTTTCTTATTTTCTTCCTCTGCTTGCCTTTGGTCTATTTTTCTAGTTCTTTAAGGTAGAAGTTTAGATTATAGATGCAAGATCTTTCTTCTCTTTTAAAAATATAGATGTTTACCACTATAAATTTCCATCTAAAGCCTGAGTAAGATGATTTCCCTAAGTTTTGTCATGTTGTATTTTTGTTTTCATTCACTTCAAAGTACTTTCCAATTTTCTTTGTGGTTTTAAATTTGACCCATTGATAGTTTTAGGAGTGTGTTGTTTAATTTCTACATACTTGTGAATTTCTCAAAACTCCTTCTGTTCTTAATCTCTGATCTAATTCCATTATGGTTGGAGAACATACTTTGTGTGATTTCAATCTTCTTAAATTTATTGAGATTTGTTTCATGGCTTACTCTATGTTCTTACATGGAGAATGATCTAAGAGTACTTAAGAAGGTTTATTCTGCTATTGTTGGATGGAATGTTCTACAAATGCTTAGGTTCAGTTGGTTTATAGTGTTGTTCAAGTCCTCTATCTGCATGTTAATATTCTGCCTAGTTATCACATACATTGTTGAAAGTAGGGTACTGAAGTCTTCAACTATTACTGTTGAGTTGCCCGTATCTCTCTTCAGTTCTATTAATTTTTGCTTCATGTATTTGAGGGCTCTAACATTAGGTGCTTGTATGTTTTTTAACTGTTACGTCTTCCTAATGGATGACCCTCTTATCATTATAAAAACACCCTTGTCTGCAGTAACAATTTTCCTTTTTTTTTTTTTGAATTTTTAATGTTTATTTGTTCTTGAGAGAGAGAGAGAGAGAGAGAGTGGGGGAGGGGCAGAAAGAGAGGGAGACACAGAATCCGAAGCAGGCTCCAGGCTCTGAACTGTCAATACAGAGCCTGACATGGGGCTCCAACTCATGAACTGTGAGATCATGACCTAAGCCACAGTCGGATGCTTAAACGACTGAGGCACCCAGTTGCCTCGCAATTTTTTTCTTAAAGTGTATTTTGCCTGACGTTAGTAGAGTCAGTCACTCCAGCTTTGTTCTGCATTGCATATCTTCTTTTACTTTCAACCTGTTTGTGTCTTTGAATCTAAGTAGATCTCTCAAAACAGGATACAGTTGGATCATCAGTATGTTTTCATTTTATTACTTATTTGATTTTATTTTTTAATATATTTTGACTTATTTTCTTCCTTCCCTCCTTCCTTTTCTTTCATATATATATATATATATATATATATATATATGTATGTTATTATATATATATATATACACTCATTTACATCCAAGTTAGTTAGCATATAGTGCAATAATGACTTCAGCAGTAGATTCCAGTGATTCATCCCCTATGGATAACACCCAGTGCTCATCCCAACGTGTCTTCCTTAATGCCCCTTACCCATTTAGCCCGTCTCCCCACCCACAGCCCCTCCAGCAACTCACAGTTTGTTCTCTGTAAAAGTCTCTTATGTTTTGTCCCCCTCCTTGTTTTTATATTATTTCTGCTTCCCTTCCCTCATGTTCATCTTTTTTGTATCTTAAAGTCCTCATATGAGTGAAGTCATATGATATTTGTCTTTCTCTGACTGACTAATTTTGCTTAGCATGATACCCTCTAGTTCCATCCATGTAGTTGCAAATGGCAAGATTTCATTCTTTTTGATTGATGAGTAATGCTCCATTGTATATATACCACATCTTCTTTATCCATTCATCCATTGATGGACATTTGGGCTCTTTCCATACTTTGGCTATCATTGATAGCGCTGCTATAAACATCGGGATGCATGTGCCCCTTCGAAACAGCACACCTCTATCCCTTGGATAAATACCTAATAGTGCAATGGCTGGGTCATAGGGTAGTTCTAGTTTTAATTTTTTGAGGAACCTCCATACTGTTTCCCAGAGTGGCTGCACCAGCTTGCATTCCCACCAACAATGCAAAAGAGATCCTCTTTCTCCACAACCTTGCCAACATCTGTTGTTGCCTGAGTTGTTATTGTTAGCCATTCTGACAGGTGTGAGGTGGTATCTCATTGTGGTTTTGGTTTGTATTTCCCTGATGATGAGTGATGTTGAGCATTTTTTCATGTGTCTGTTAGCCATCTGGATGTCTTTGGAAAAGTGTCTATTCATGTCTTTTGCCCATTTCTTCAATAGATTGTTTCTTGGGTGTTGAGTTTCATAAGTTCTTTATAGATTTTGGATACTAACCCTTTATCTGATATGTCATTTGCAAATATATTCTCCCATTCTGTTGGTTGTCTTTTAGTTTTGCCTATTGTTTCCTTCACTGTGCAGAAGCTCTTTATCTTGATGAGGTCCCAATAGTTCACTTTTGCTTTTGTTTCCCTTGCCTCTGGAGACACTTTGAATAAGAAGATGCTGAAGCCAAAGTCAAAGAGGTTTTTTGCCTGCTTCTCCTCTAGGATTTTGGTGGCTTCCTGTCTTACATTTAGGTCTTTCATCCATTTTGAGTTTATTTTTGTGTATAGTGTAAGAAAGTGGTCCAGGTTCATTTTTCTGCATGTCACTGTTCAGTTTTCCCAGCACCATTTGCTGAAGAGACTGTCTTTATTCCACTGGATATTCTCTCCTGCTTGGTCAAAGATTAGTTGGCCATACGTTTGAGGGTCCATTTCTGGGTTCTCTATTCTGTTCCATTGACCTGAGTGTCTGTTTTTTTGCCTTCTTTCTTCCTCTTTTTTTTTTTCTTTTTCTTTCCTTTTTCTTTTTCTCTCATAGGCTCCATGCCCAACGTGGGGCTTGAACTAATGGCCCTGAGATCAAGAGTCACACACACTACTGGCTGGCCCGGCTAGGCACCCCTACCAGTATGTTGTTAAAGCTTCTCAGGGGATTCTGTTTTTAAAGTGTGGAGAATGTGAGGCCTTGCTGGTGGGGAAGACTGAGAAGGGCTGTGAGGGCAGAATGGATTGGTTAAAGCAGAAGCTGCTGTCATATGGCCTTTTGCTGCTTTTAGAAGAGTGGGCCTTGGACTCTGTGAGAGAATACCACCTCCTGGAAAAATAAAGATGGCCTGCAGGATGAAAACAGAAACTAGCTCAAGGATTTCTCAAAGGCAACAAAATATGCCCTTTTATGCCCTCAGACTTGAGGGGAATTGGCGCCTGGTGGTTGGATCTGAAGGCATCCAGAGTTCCAAAGAGGGGATCATCTGGATTGTCCTGGAAGTCCCTTTCTCACATATTCTGACCGCAGGTATGTTCTCTAGAGCACAGAGGTGGCCCTTGCTTCCCCTGGTCTCTTGAGCATAAAGTCCTTGTTCATATGTGTCCAGAGGGCCCAGATCAGGGACTAACACAGAGACAGTGCACAGTCCATATTTAAATGAATTACATTCACTGAATTTCTCCCCAGTGCCTTCCTTCCACAAAGACCTACATGAAAGCCTCGATAAATTGTGGTTGAATGCTTGACAGTAACTACATGATGGGAGCAGAATTCACAAACCAAGAGCCCCAGAACCAAACTAGCCAATGAATGTTTTGTTTGTCCTACAAAATTTATTCATCAGCAAAATGCTTTATAAAAATCCAACATATTGCGATCAGAAGATGTCACAATAAAATCTAGATTTCTGCTTCCCTTGAAAAAACCAGCTCTGGCAACACCAGACCTATGTTGAGGGGCTGACTCCCGAGACAGGGCATACACTCTCCAGTTTGTCACATTCTCTGTCAACACATCAGTTGCCCTTTCTCATTTATCTTGTTCTGTTGCATTACTTCCTCATGAATGGTCCCAGTGGGCACTGAGTTGTGATCCCTAGACCAGGATAAAGGAATGCCTCTCCCCTGACTCCACTAAGACACTGATTGGGAAGTGAAACACCAATCTCAAAGGTGGTTACCTCAGGTCTCAAGGAAACAAGGTTTCTTATATGTGACTCAGAGCAGAAATTCCAGTAGCCAGGTCAGAACTCTCCCTAGAAAGATCCAGTGACTCCTCTCTAGAGGTCAACAAAACTCATGTGTGTACCTCTTGCTGATCCACGCCACCTGCTGGCCTGGGGACCTGGAGTACGGGGGCTCAGCAGACCTGGAGGGAGGGGTTCTATCTCTCCCTCAAAGGGAGTGTAGTTCAGATGCCACACACTCCAGAAAACCTTCCTTGGTCAAATGTCTCTCATTACCCAGGCCACACTTTCATTGGTTCATCAAAAACTCAGACCTTGCCATGACATGATAATGAAGTGCAGAGGCCAGTCCTGGGTCTCAGCCCATCTGGCTCCCTCTCTAGGTCTCTGGGGAACCCTGGGCAAGTCACGTGACCTTCTTGAGCCTTGGTTTCCCTTTAAAAAATGGCTTTTGGGGTGCCTGAGTGGCTCAGTGGGTTGAGCATCTGACTTTGGCTCAGGTCATGATCTCGTGGTTCATGAGTTCAAGCCCCCATTGGGCTCGTTGCTGTCAGCGCAGAGCCTGTTTCAGATCCTCTGTCCCCCTCTCTCTTGGCCCCTGCCCCATTCACTCTCTCTCTCAACAATAAACATTAAAAAAATGGGTTTTGGTGAGGATAAAAAGAGATAATGCTAAAAATTAGATAATATAAGGTGGAAACAGCCCAAATGTTTATCAGTGAATAAATGGATAAATGAGTTCTGGAATATTTGTAATAAATGGAGTATTATTCAGCCACAAAAAGGAATGCAGTTCTGGCACACGCTATGTGGATGAACCTCCAAAATATGTGAAGCAAAAGAATCCAGTCACAAAGGGATATGAAGGATCCAGAAGAGATAAATCCATAAAGACAGAATAAGGACAGACTGCAGGGTTGGGGGGGGGAGGGTAGGAAATATGGTGAGAAACTGCTTAACAGATAAGGGACTTTACTTTGGTGCGATGGCAGCATTTTAAAACTAGATACAGATTCACATTGTGAATATACTAAATGCCACTGAATTCCTTGCTTTAAATGGCTACTTGATGTTTTTCATCTCAATTTCTTGTAAAGTAAAAAAAAAATTTTTTTTGATCAGTTTAATGGAACTTTTTTTTTCTAAGAAATTTTATTTTATTTTTTTAATATATGGAATTCATTGTCAAATTGGTTTCCATACAACACCCAGTGCTCATCCCAAAAGGTGCCCTCCTCAATACCCATCACCCACCCTCCCCTCCCTCCCATCCCCCATCAACCCTCAGTTTGTTCTCAGTTTTTAACAGTCTCTTATGCTTTGGCTCTCTCCCACTCTAACCTTTTTTTTTTTTTCCTTCCCCTCCCCCATGGGTTCCTGTTAAGTTTCTCAGGATCCACGTAAGAGTGAAACCATATGGTATCTGTCTTTCTCTGTATGGCTTATTTCACTTAGCATCACACTCTCCAGTTCCATCCACGTTGCTACAAAAGGCCATATTTCATTTTTTCTCATTGCCACGTAGTATTCCATTGTGTATATAAACCACAATTTCTTTATCCTTAATGGAACATTTTGAACACGAAGTTTTTGTTCCTGCATGTTGAAAAGTATTCTCTTCATCTGAGAGATGAGGAAAGTGAGATCTGAGAAGGGCAGGTTGGTTCCCGCCTCTGCGACAAGGTCTCTGCCTTCTCCCCGCTTACTTAGGCTGTGAACCCGTGGCACAGAGCCACCTGGTCACTGTTGGGTTACACTGCACCTCTGGCTGAGACTTTGCACCTGTAGGGGCTCTACAAGCGATTATGAATGTGAATGGCCGGTTGCAATAGCCACGTAATTGCCTCCTTCCCATGAGGGCCTCTATCTCAGCACTGGATGCTCCTGAAGGTGTGAAATACCACTGTCCCTGCCAACGCTTCACTATGCCTTAGACTGGACTCATGCAAGGCATGCCATCTCATTTATATTACACAGCGATCCCAATAGACAGGTATGATTCTTGTACAGATGAAGAAGCTGAGGCTTAAGAGGGGAAGTGATGTGGGGTGCCTGGATGGGTCAGTCGGTTGAGTTTCGGCTCAGGTCATGGATCTTACGGTTCATGGGATCAAGCTCCACACTGAGCTCTGTGCTGACAGTACATAGCCTGCTTGAGATTCTCTCTCTCCCTCTCTCTCTGCCCCTCCCCTGCTCTTTCTCTTTCTCAAAATAAACTTTAAAAAAAAGAGGGAAAGTGATTTGCCCAAGGGCAGTAGCTTATAAGGGAAAGAGTTGGAATTTGAACCCCGATGACTTAAGTCCTGTCCTTTGGCTACTATGCCCTCTTACCTCCCCAAACAGAGGATTAGTTAGAATTTTTAAAAATGGGGGGGGGGGGGCACCTGGGTGGCTCAGTTGGTTGAGCGTCTGACCTTGGCTCAGGTCATGATCTCGTGGTTTGTGAGTTTGAGCCCCACATCTGGCTCACTGCTGTCAGGGCAGAGCCCACTTCTGATCCTGTCCCCCTCTCTGCCCGTCCCCCACTCGCTTGTGCTCTCTCTCAAAAAAAAAGTTCATATTATGTCCACGAAGAACAAAACACTAAAGCAATACAAAGTGCACACACACACACACACACACACTCTCTCTCTCTATATTCTATATATATGGAAAGATAATTATTCCAATTTGGTAATAAACTAATACACACCAGAAAAAAGACACCAAAATGTTAACGGTGCTTATAACCTCTGGGTAGTAGAATATGTATGCAAGTTACAAGTGATTTGTCTCCATACTTTCTAGTATTTTCCATGTTTCCTACAATAAGCAAGAGTGACTTGAAGGTCAGGGGAAAAAATGTTTTCCACTCAACTATCACTCAGGAGGCATGTGTAGGTTAGTGGGGGGTCTTCCATACCTGCAGACTGCATGCCCTTCCTAAACACCCTCCATACCTCTGGCAGCCCCAGAGCCTGGACTGAACTCCAGCAGGGGCGTGACATTTGTCCTCCAAACTCTTAGCTTTTAACTGGCGACAGCCTTTTCCCTCTGCCTGACCTAGTCTTTGGAGCAAAGGTTTGGACTTCCTATTCCAAATATGGTGGCCATTTTTTTCTCAGGCTCCAGAATTTGTTTCTGAGGCTAAGATGTGGCAAGGCCAGGCCTAGGAAACTTCATGTTTGTTTTCTGGGGGTTGGCAACCCATGTTCAGGAATTGTGGCAGTGTCCAGGAGAGGCATCCAGAACGGGCAACATGAAGAGAGCTTCTTGAGACTGAGTTTCTTTCCTACACTAAAGGGGAGAGGTCATGGAGAGAACACTGGTGGGAGTCAGGGAGGCAAAATACCTCGGGAAAATCACTTTCTCTTGCTGTGTTTTCGTGTCCTCATCTGGCAGATGTGGGAAGACGACCACAACATCCTGAAAGTCCCTTCAATTTCTAACATCATGTTTCTTTTGCATCAGCTGTGTGACCTCAAGCAGTTAAAACTTCCTGATGTTCATGACAACGTAGCATAACACTTCATACTTAAATGGCTTTTTATAAACCGTACTATCACAGCTCTTGTTAATTTTTTTTAATATTTATTTTTGAGAGGTTGGGGAGGGGCAGAGAGAAGGAAACAGAATCCTAAGCAGGCTCCACAACGTCAGTGCAAAGCACAACCTGGGGCTCGAACCCACGAACCGCGAGATCATGACCTGAGCCCAAGTCCAATACTCAACCGACTGAGCTACCCTGGTGCTCTGTTATCATAGTTCTTGTTAAATCTTACAGTGTGTCGGTGATGTTGCCGTGGTACTGAAGAAACTGAAGCTCAGAGAGGTTGGGAGAAATCTTTCCCAGATCACACGTGCAGAAGTGGTAGAAGGGGAACCCAAGCCAGGATCTGGCCCTGCCACACCTCTGCCCTTCCCATCCACAGGGTTGTCACAAGTCCAGGAAAGGCAAACAAGGCATGGAGAGTATTACACATGGGTGTCTTCAATGTTTTAAATCTCTTGAGACCTCTGTCCATAGAGTAGCTATATGTTTAGCTTTGTAAGAAAGTGTCAGACTGCTTTCCAGACTGGCTATGCCATTTTACATTCCTGCCAACAACGTATGAGAGTTCCAGTTCCTCCGCATCCTTTCCAGCACTTAGGATATCAATCTGTTTAATTTCAGACATTCTAATAGGTGTGTAGTGTGGCATCTTGTGGTTTTTCCATTTCCCTAAAACTAATGATACTGAGTCTCCTCCTAATGTGCTTATTGGCGATTAATATAGTACCTTCTTTGGTGGTCTGTTCAAATCTTTTACCCATTTTTTTCTTTCTATAATTTATTTTTTATTTTTTATTTATTTTTTTTAATTTTTATTTTTTTTTTTAAATTTTTTTCAACGTTTATTTATTTTTGGGACAGAGAGAGACAGAGCATGAACAGGGGAGGGGCAGAGAGAGAGGGAGACACAGAATCGGAAACAGGCTCCAGGCTCTGAGCCATCAGCCCAGAGCCCGACGCGGGGCTCGAACTCACGGACCGCGAGATCGTGACCTGGCTGAAGTCGGACGCTTAACCGACTGCGCCACCCAGGCGCCCCTATAATTTATTTTTTAAAATTTACATCCAAGTTAGTTAGCACATGGCGCAACAATGATTTCAGGAGTAGATTCCTTAGTGCCCCTTACCCATTTATCCCATCCCCCCTCCCACACCCCCTCCAGCAATCCTGTTTGTTCTCTATATTAAGAGTCTCTTATGTTTTGTCCCTCTGTTTTTATATTTTTTGCTTCCCTACCCATTTATTTTTAAGTAGGCTTCACGAACAGCACGGAGTCCAACACAGTGCTTGAACTCACGATCAAGACCTGAACCAAGACTGCGGTGCCTAGGTGGCTCAGTCAGTTGAGCGTCCGACTTCAGCTTGGGTCATGATCTCACAGCTCGTGGGTTCGAGCCCCGCTATCAGGCTCTGTGCCAACAGCTCAGACCCTGGAGCCTGCTTTGGATTCTGTGTCTCCCTCTCTGCCCCTCCCCTGCTCACACTCTTCTCCCTCAAAAACAAATAAAGATTAAAAAAAAAAAAAAAAGACCTGAACTGAGATCAAGAGTTAGATGTTTAACTGACTGAGGTACCCAGGCACCCCTCTCTTTTATCCATTTTAAAATTGGGCTGTTTCCTTATAGTTTTTAAACTTCTCTATATATTCTGGATACAAGTCTTTTTTCAGACATGTGATTTGCAAATGTCTCCCAGTCTGTAGCTTGTCTTCTCGTTCTCTCTTAATGGTGACTTTTAAAGAACAGAATTTCTCAATTTTGATCAGATCCAATTTACCTTTTTTTGCTCTTTTATGAATTATGCTTTTGGTATTATATCTAATAAATATTTGCTTAATTAACTCATGGCCACAAAGATTTCCTTCAGGATTCTAATAGTTTTATTTTTAAAAATTTTGTTTTTTAAAATATTTATTTTGGGGAGAGCACAAGCGGGGGAGGGGCCGAAAGGAGGGGACAGAGGACCTGAAGTGGGCTCTGCGCTGACAGGCTGACAGCAGCAAGTCTGATGTGGGCTCAAATTCACAAACTGTGAGATCATGACCTGAACTGAAGTTGGATGCTCAATCGACTGAGCCATCCACGTGCCCCTCTTCCATAGTTTCATAAGTTTTTTTTTTTATAGTTAGGTCTCTGATCAGTTTCTATTTTACTGTGGTATAATACACATAAGATGAAATTTACCATTAAAAAAATACTCTTTTTTAAAAGTTCACAGCAAAATTGTGCAGAAAAAAGGGATATCCCATATATCCCCCTTGCTCCCACTTATGTACGGCCTCCCTCATTATCAATGTCTCCCACCAGAATGGTGTATTTGTTATACCTGATGAACCTACATTGATACATCATCACCCGAGGTCCACAATTTACACTGGGGTTCACTCTAGTTATACATTCTATGGGTTTGGACAAAAATTTAATGGCATGTATCCATTATAGTATCATGTAGTAATTTCACTGCCCTAAAAATACCTTTGTGCACCACCTGTGCATCCCTCCTCCCTAATCCTTGGCAACCACTGATTTTTTCACCGTCTCCATAGTTTTGCCTTTTACAAACTGTCAAACAGTTGGGATCAAACAACATGCAGCCTTTTCAGACTGGCCTCTTCCACTTAGGAAAATGCATTTAAGTTTCCTCCAGGTCTTTTCTTAATTTTATTTTAGAGAAAGAGGGAGAGAAAGTGGGGGAGAGGGGGAAGAGAGAGACAGAGAGAGAGAGAGAGGGAGGGAGGGAGGGAGACAGAGAGACAGAGAACCCTAATCAGGCTCCACACCCAGTGCAGAGCCCAACAAGGGGCTTGATCCCATGACTCTGGGGTCATGACCCGAGCCAAAGAAATTAAGAGTCAGACACTCAATGGACTGAGCCACCCAGGGCACCCCTCCTCCATGTCTTTCCATGGCTTGGTGATTTTAGCATTGAATACTACTCCAGGGTCTGGATATACCAGTCTATTTATCCATTCACCTTACAAAGGACATGGTGGTCTCCAAGTTTTGGCAGTTACAAATAAAGTTACTATAAACATCCAAGTGCAAGTTTTTGTGTAGATGTAAATTTTCAACTCTTTCGGGTAAATACCAAGGAGTATGACTGCTGGCTGGCACGGTAAGAGTATGTTTAGTTTTGTGAGAAACCGCCCAAGTGTCTCTCAAAGTGGTTGCACTATTTTGCATTCCCACCATCAATGAGTAAGATTTCCTGTTGATATACACCCTTGCCAGCATTTGGTGGTGTCTGTTCCGGGTTTTGGTAATTCAAACCGGTGCACAGTGGTAATTTTTAACCATTTTTACATACACAACTCAGTGGTATTTAAGTACGCCCACAATGTTGCAGAACCATTACAATCTACTTCCCAAACTTCTTTACCTAAAACTGAAACTGTGTAACCACGAGAAATGACTTTCCATTTCCCTGTGCCCCAGCCTCTGGTAATCTCCATTCCACTTTCTGCCTCTGTGAACTTGCCCATTCCAGATGCCTCAGAGAAGAATCATTCAATGTATACGCTCCTTTGTCTGGCTCATTTACCATGTTCTATCCATGTTGTAGATGTATCAGAACCTTATTCCTTTTTAAGGCTGACCAGTATTGCATTTCATGTATACATCAGTTTGTCTATCCATTTCTCTGCTGATGGACACTTGGGTTGCTTCCATCTTTTGGCTCTTGTGAACAAGGCTGCAATGAACACTGGTGTACAGGTATCAGCTTAAGTCCCTGTTTTCTTTTTCTTTTTGAAGTGTAGTTGACATACAATGCTATGTTAGTTTCAGATGTACAACACAACGATTCCATAACTCAACACAGTTATGCTGTGCTCACACGCGTAGCTACATCTGTCACCATACAACACTCTTATGATACCACTGACTACATTCTCCACGTGGTACCTTCTGTCCCTGTGTTTAAGTTCCTGTTTTCAGTTCTTCTGGGTATGTAACAAATGGAACCGATGGGTAACATGCTAATTCTGTTTAGCTTTTGGAGGAACCACCAAGTTATCCACAGCAGCCACACCATTTTACACTCCTACCAGCAATGTACAAGGATTTCAATCTCCCCACATCCTCATCAACATTTATTTTCTATTTCATAATAGCCGTACTAATGGGTGTTAAGTGGTATCTCATTGTGGTTTCGATTTGCACTACCTTAATGGTTAATGTTTCATGTGCCTGTTAGTCATTTGGGTATCTCTGGGAAAATGTCTTCAAGTTCCTTTGACCATTCTAAAATCAAGTTTTGTTGTTGGGTTTTAGTTCTTCATAAATTCTAGGTATTAACTCTTTATCAAGCAGAATTTGCAAATATTTTCTCCCACTCTGTGGACTGCCTTTCATCCTGATAGTGTCTGATGATGCATAAACAATTTGTATTCCGTAATTTGGCTGAATGTCTGTTCTAGTAGCTCTCGTATGGAGTCTTTGGGTTTTTCTATATACAGGATCATGTCTGTGAATAGAGATTTTATTTCTTTCTGCCTTTCAAGACTGGATGCCTTTTATTTCTTTTTCTTGTCCAACTACTTTGGCTCAAACTTTTAGTACTATGTTGAAAGAGAACTTCCTTGTCTTTTTCCTGATCTTGGGGGGGGGGGACTTTGTTTTTCATCACTAAGCACGTTAGCTGTCAGGTTTTCACAAATGCCCTTATCAATATCAAGGAAGTTCCTTTTGTTCCTACTTTTCCAATATTTTATCATGAGAGGGCACTTGGTTTTGTCAAATGCCTTTTCTGCATCAAGTGAGCTAACGAATTTTTCCTTTCTTCTATTAATGTGGTATATTACATGTTTTTTAAAACTTAATGTTTGTTTTTGAGAGAGCGCGCGCGCGCGCACAACTCACATGAGTGGGGGAGGGGCAGAAAGTGGGAGACAGAATCCTAAGCAGGCCCAGGCTCTGAGTTGTCAGCACAGAGCCTGATCCGGGGCCTCAAACCCACGAACCGTGAGATCATAACCTGAGCTGAAGTTATACGCTCAATAGACTGAGCCACCCAGGCCCCTCTACACAGATTTCCTTATGTTGAATCACCCTTCTTGCATTTCTGCAATAAATGCATTTGGTCATGGTGCAGAATCCTTGTAATAAGCTGTTGAATTTCATTTGCTTGTATTTTACAGATGATATATGAAGATCTACCTTTTCGTTCACTGAAAGTTTGTTTCATGCAATAATGTTACAGTAGGTGCTTTACAGGTTCTGTTATCGGTTGGCATCTGTCAACAGCCTTTTCCCTTGAAAACTGGTCATATGATGAATAATTCTAGATTGTATCCAGAACATTTTTTATTATGTTGTGAGACTAGATTCTGTTAAAATCCCCTCATGAATTTTTAGCAGGCAATTTAATCTCAGTCAGAAAGGCAGGGTTTTTTCGAAGTTTTAACTGCTGGTGCCACTACTACAGATGACAGGGGCACCCTTAGGCCAAAACAGGAAGAGAAAAATAAAATGGGGGTGCCTGGGTGGCTCAGTCGGTTAAGCATCTTACTTTGGCTCAGGTCATGATCTCGTGATTTTTGAGTTTGAGCCCTGCATCAGGTTCTGTGCTGACAGCTCAGAGCCTGGAGCCTCCTTCGAATTGTGTCTCCCTCTCTCTCTGCCTCTCACTCTCTCTCTCTCTCAAAAATGAATAAACATTTAAAAAAAAAAAAAAAGAAAGAAAATGGGACCACTGTCCCCTTTTCCTGGTTCCTCTACCTTAGAAGTTTTAACTACCAGAGCCAAACTGCCACAGCCTTGCAACTTTTATTTGCGCTTGTGGGAAGGCCAGAGGAAGGAAAAAAGAAAAGAAATGGGATTTTGTTATGTTTTCTAGTCACAGGTTGCCTTTTCCTGGTTCTGTGGCCACAGCTAAGATGGGTCCCTTTGGGGTTTCTGTAGCCTGAGCTCAGAGGCAAAAGCCACGAAAAAGGGAAAACACCAGGAAATTCACCTCTGTACGCACTACTTAAGTTTTGACTCCCCTCCCCGATCTGCCTGCTTTTATCTTTTAGAGTCCTTAAGTAACTCTTTTTGTATTTTTTCCCCATTTTTAGTTGTAATCAGTGGGAGATTGGGTCTAGCGGGTTTAGCTCTTGACTAGCATCAGAAGCTGGGAAGCAACTTTGGAGAACTCAGGAGCCTGTGCTTTCACACAATTTCACAAGTCTATACTGTTGTCTTCCATCTAACTTTGCTCAAACTGATGTTGGGGGGGAGCAGTGGAGAATGCGTGAATTTCACCTCACTTTTACCACGACAGCAATCTCCAGCTCCATGTGCTTAAGTTCATATACAAAGTTAGTTTGGTGAATCTATGAAACTGGTTTAATATTCAAAAATGGCTTCATTTTTACTTTATCCAGATTTGAACATGTTTTTAAGATGATTTTTTCAAGTTTAACACAGAAATTTCCTATCCTCTAAATCTGTTCAAACTCCTTGGAAGTTAGTTTTGAAAACTCCTGAATCTGATCTTGTTTTCCTAAAAGACTATTGTTAATGGCGTGATTTGTACAATTAAGTGACCTTGAGAGATCAATTTTGTGAACTTTTGAATCTGAGCTCGTTTATACAATAATTACTGGACTTCAGATATTAATTACTGGTCAAACTCCTGTTGGGAAGTTACTTCAGAGTCTGCTTTCCAAACACTATCTTTTTTCAATTAAATTTATTTAAACATGGCTGGGAAGATACTTTCAAGATTTTGTGCCTCTGAGGCTTTTTTTTTTTTTTTTTTTTTTTTTTTTACAAAAACTGCTATATTTCATCTGAAGTGCTCAAATTCATTTAGGTTTCTTTTGAAAATTATTTATTTAAAAATTTTTTTTCAACGTTTTTATTTATTTTTGGGACAGAGAGAGACGGAGCATGAACGGGGGAGGGGCAGAGAGAGAGGGAGACACAGAATCGGAAACAGGCTCCAGGCTCTGAACCATCCGCCCAGAGCCCGACGCGGGGCTCGAACTCATGGACCGCGAGATCGTGACCTGGCTGAAGTCGGACGCTTAACCGACTGCGCCACCCAGGCGCCCCTGAAAATTATTTATAAATCTTGGAGGCCTGGGTGGCTCAGTTGGTTGTCTGACTTGGGTTCAGGTCATGATCTCATGGTTTGTGGGTTCAAGCCCCACATTGGGCTCTGTGCTGACACCTCAGAGCCTGGACCCTGCTTCAGATTCTGTGTCTCCATCTCTCTGCCCCTCCCCCACTCACGATCCCATGATCTCTCTCTCTCTCTCAAAAACAAACATTGAAAATAATTTTTTGGGGGAAATTCTTTGTAAATATGAAATGTTCTGTTTTGCTTACAAAAAGCTACTGTTTCAGGTATTTTTAAAAAACACTTTGAAAATTTTCTTTTGAGAAAAACTTGTGGATTTGAGTTTTTCACAAAAACTGAAGGGTGTGCTTTGGGAGAGGTCATTTCTTTTTCTTCTCTCCAAATGCCAGAGCTGAGGTAAAACAATGCGCAACATTTTATAGGCCTCAGTCAGTCATGCTCTGTCATACAATTCTAGGGGGCACCAATCACTTTGTATCTAGGGCAGTGACTGGGGCAAACGTAGTCTGTGGATTCTTTTTGTACAACCATCCTTGGCTGGTTGGTTGCTGTACGTGACAGGTCATATGTGGCTTGCAAAGCTGAAATCATCAAGCCCTGGATAGAAAAGGCTTTGACGACAATGTTTGATGGTTACCACTCATAGACTAGAAGATGAAAGGTACCCCTTGGAACCAAGCACGTAATGAATGGCTCCACCTTTTGCTAAGGAATGCTAAAGCGGCCACATTCAGCACAAGGCAGCATAGCCCAGAGATGCATAGGCTCTTGAGCCTTTCCGTTGCCTCTCCTCCCTGGTTCCACCTCTGGGGCCACTCCTCTCTCTGGCTTCCCCTTCATCTATCACTCCTATCCTGAGAGTTCAGTCTTTAGCCCTACCCTCTATGCTGCGCATTCCAGAAACATAATTAGCACTAAGTACAATGGTTAAAAGCCAGGCTCACGCAATCAGGTCACCTTGTTGTGCATCTGTTTCCCTCACTTCCTAGTTATGGGATCTCACTTAACCTGTTTTGGCCCTCAGCTTCCCCTTCTATAAAATGGAAATGATAACAGAATTATTCTAAAAGGACTAAACGAAATGAGGCACGTAAAACACCAGCACAGAAGCAGTCAATAATGTTGTCTCTGACAAATGTTACCCACGGCCCACACTTCTGATAAGCATTTACAAAGCACTCACTTCCGTATCTCTTCTCCTTCTGCAATAGACTAATAATTATCCCCCAGTGTCCACTTTCTTCTTTTAGTAATAGAACCCCTCTCCCCAAGTAAGTAATAGAACCCTCCCAGGTTGGAATGAGCCCACAACATTCAGCCATAGGGATTTTAATTTTCCGCACAGGGACAGAATAAGAATATGAGACTTAAGTTCTAGCCAAAGGGATGAGTGCAATATCCAGGCCCACTACTTCGTCTTCCCCCCTCTGCTGGTTTGAACAAAGATGTGGGGCTGGTGTTGCAATATGACAATGGGACCCTGGGTCCCTAGATAATCTTGTGGAACACAGCTGCTTAACCCCAAGCCTGGACCACTCACCTACCTCTGTGCATGGGAAGTAAACTACTCTGTTTGAATCACTGTTTTGGAATCCCTTTGTTATAGCAGCTTAGCTCACAGTCTAATTAATATGCAATCCAACCTCTTAATATCCAACTGCTTTATGTTCCAAATGTGTCTCAAACTCAACATTTTAACATCTAACCACAGTCCACTTTACATACCCTGCTGTTTGTATACCCCTGAACACAAAGAATTCCCTAAGGACTTCTTGTTAATGGCCTTTTTAGATCTATTTATTCCCAGCCAGGAGGACCTTTCATTCCTGACCCCTACGACTCCCACTCTCAGCAGGTCACAGAAACCCCAGCTTGTTCTGTACTTCCCTCCTCGGCCCCTCCCTCAGCTCAGATCCCAAACATTCTGGCTACAGATGCGTTTTACTTTTTGATTGGCTCTCTGGTCTCCAATTCCAGTCTATAATGCTGCTCCATTACCTTCTAAAGAGTGGGTCCATTCATGTATTTTGTTTCCAAAAGTCCAAAGCATTCAGTCCCCACCAGGTGGAGTCCCATCCTATCTCCTGCACATATCCATGCACGCTTTATGCCAACCACACTGTTCCTGTGCTCCTCCCAATTCTTTGCACTTACTCCTTCTCCTTTCCCTCCATCAGTGCTTCTCAAATGTGGGGGTGGAGCACTAAACAGAATTTTCAGATTTCCTGTGGACCGATACTTTTGAAAACCCAATACAAACAAATTAGAAAAACGATCACCTGTTTAGATGTCACAGAGGTGGCATGTTTCTCAGTGAGGACTCTTAATTACGATTCCTGTCTCATCGCAGACAGGAACTGTGGACCCACACTGGTCCCAAGACCATACTTCACATGAGTCTATACTAACTCTCCCTTTTCCCTGCCTGGGGAACCACCACCCAACCCCTACCAAGGTCCAACCATCACTATATCCTATTCGGCACACCCACTGCCTTTCATACCCTGTTAGAACTTATCACATGGGGCACCTGGGTGGCTTGGTTGGTTAAACCTGACTTCGGCTCAGGTCATGGTCTCGCGGTTCGTGGGTTCAAGCCCCGCGTTGGGCTCTGTGCTGACAGCTCAGAGCCTGGAGTCTGCTTCCGATTCTGTGTCCCCCTCTCTCTGCCCCTCCCACTCGTGCTCTCTCTCGCTCTCAAAAATAAACAAACGTTAAAAAAAAAAAAGGAACTTCTCACACGTTATTACAACTTTCTGTCGAACGTCAAAGAGCAGCAAGCTCTGAAGTCAGCGACATGCACAAGTCACCTCTGCGTCCTGAGCCTCATGCCTATTATGTGGCGGAAGGCGCAGAAATACAATTAGCAAATGAACATGTCCAACCCACCTCTGTGGCGACACGCAGACAACGGGAACCGTAACAACTCGAAACAGAACTTTAATAAGTCAGAGTGTGGTTGAGGACTTCGGGGTTGAATGGGTGAGGCCACAGGAACAGAGGAAGTGATCAGTAGGCTGTCTGAGACTGCTGCTGGCGGTAGCCACCCCGGCGCATGTAGCCCTCGTTTTTGCGGTAGCCGTCCTTCTGGTCTGCAGCACGGGGGAGGAGGTGAATGACAGTGAAGAGGCAGGAAGGGGACCAGCACCCTGGGAGAGCAGAGAAACAGAACCACTTACCTCGGAAATAGCCACCGTAGGTCCCCTGCTTGTGGTCAAACACCCGCTCATTATTTTCCACCAGGCTGCCCAGCTTCTCGGCCAGCTGCAGAGCCAGGTTCTGTTGGGCGGTGGGCTCGGTGCGATGCATCACCACGGTCTGCGTCGGCTGGTCCAGGGAGGCCTGATGGGAGGGAGAGAGAGAACAGACACGACACAGGTCTCCAAGCTGACTGGAGATCTCCACTGGAACTCCCCATGACTCCACCTGCCTGCCCATTTATCACCCTGGCCCTTACCATCAACTCCTCGTTAATGATCATCTTGCTGATGATGGAGTGCACGGTGGGCAGGTCCAGTTCAAACATGTCAGACAGGGTCTCCATGCTGTGGAGAAGCAAGGCAGGAAGCAGGGAGCAATTAGGAGCTTTGACTATGAAGCTGGGCCCCCTGTACCTCCTCGGGGCCCATCCTACCTGATGGAGTCATAGACACTGCTGTAGGTGAAGAGGTAGGTCCGCAGTGACTCTTCCTGGATCTTCCTGTGGGGAGAAGGGAAAAAGGGGGAACATCTCCACTGAAGGAGACCAACCAGTCTTGTCTTCCCCACCCACCATGGCCTTCCTTTCCGCTCACCTAACCAGCATGGTTCGGACTTTGTCAGCCTCAGGGAAAAGGTCCCACACTTTGCCATTCATCTTTTCATTGATGATGAAACTGTGGCAGGTCTTCCAGTCGCCCATCTTCATAGCTTTGGAGGCAGCCACCACATGTTCCCTCATTGACTCAGGGGGACCTGAAAGGTTGGGAATGGGGCAGGGCTTAGGGAAGCTTGGCAACATAGCTCCCACCTTGGGCACTATTCAAGGAGGAACACTGGACAAGAGAGCAAACAACCAGACTGGGACTCTCCCAGCTCCCCATTAAATAGCCGTGTGATTGCAGAAATCACTTAACATCAGAATACGTTTATTTGGACTAAATCAGTTTATGACACGCGTCGGGACTGGTGAGCGCTTGAAAATGTTGGCAAATTGTTGCGCCAGCCTCATGTATATCTTCCCAGGGAAAGGTCCCCAGCTTTCATCAGGTTCTTAGAAGGTTTTTTGACCTAAAACAATTTCTAATATCTCAGCTGGAAAAACAGTTATCAAACTTCATTCCTTCTTATACTACCTTCATGATTTTGAACAGATCTGTATACCACGCTGTTCAGCTAATTTTTCCTTAAAGACAAGCCAGGAAGAGAAAACGTGGCAAACAAGAGTCACAGGAATTCCGAGTTGACAGGCAAGTGCAAAAACTCTTAGGACTGGAAATGGATGGTAGGTATGAAGAAACATGAACATGGCAGAACCTGGAACAGAGAGCAAGCTCAAAGGTATAATAGATCAGCCCCAAAGAGAAATGTATGAATAAGGCTAAGAGAACACACTTCTGGTCAGCTTCTACCCCGTGACTTTTAACAGAGGCAAAGTTAGAGGTTCAAAGAGTATTTCTCTACAAAACGAACAGTAATGCAGAGCGGAGATAGAAACCGCCTTTTGGTTTTAGACAGTAATAGAGAGGCAGGGACTTTAGTGAACCAGAGAGCCATAAGTGATGCTGGAAACAGACTTTCACTATAAATTTTCCAATTAAAAGAAAACAAAGTTTCACTACACAAGGCAGACAAAATTTGTAAAAGGGGCACCTGCAGTTAACACAACCAGTAGAAGACAGAACTGAGGGGATGTGGCTATGGACAGTAAGCTTGGTCCCTCACCAAGTCCTTCAGGCACCAACCCCACCAGAAGGGCACCATTCCTTTCCCAGTGAAATCACATCCCATTCAATCCCTGGACTGATCGATCAGACCTTCAAGTGATCAAAGGAGCCAATGTTAGATTTTCAAATGCCAAAGGTCTAGTTGGGTTGGTAGAAAATAATGTGCACAAAAGGAAAAACGAGAAAAAAAGAAAGATTAGAGAGACACATATCAGCTGTGTTAACCTTGGGTTAACTTGGTTAACCAACCAAGACTTGGGTTAAGTCACTTAACCCCCATGCCTCAGGAAACAAGAAGTTAATAATGGTACCCATATCACATGGTTATTACTAACGACAATTAAATGTATTATTTATAAAACAGTATCGTTATTTGGAAAACACTTAAAACAGTGCCAGGCAGAAAAAAGGTGCTATGTAAGTTTGTGTTAAATAAAAAATATCATTGGAGTCAGGTCATGGAGAGTTTAACTTAGTTAAGGAGGCTGGACTTTATTCCATAGACAATGAAGAACTCTGGAAGGTACTGGGGGTGTATAACATCATAAATTTGGTAGAAAGATAATGCTGAGGGGGTGCTTGGGTGGCTCAGATGGTTAAGAGTCCAACTCTTGACCTCAGCTCAGGTCTTGATCTGAGGGTCATGAATTCAAGCCCCACACTGGCTCCACGCTGGGTGTGGAGCCTACTTAAAAAAAAAAAAAAAAAAAGATAATGCTGGGAAACATCGACTGAAGAGAAGAATGACAGGAAATAAGGAGCTTAATCTGTAAGCTAAGACACCGTATCCCACAGCAAGAGACTGCAGACACTATTGAGTAAAAGGAACACTTCTAGGTTACACGTGGAGAGATCATTCCATCAGACAGAATCATCTCGGGTGAAAGTTATTCCCTTTAGCTTCTCGTAATCCTCTGAATAAAGGGGAAGCAACGGCCCAATGAGAGGAGTCTGCAGCACCGCAGAGCCCCACACTCACCCAGCAAGGGCTGCCGCTCGCCCACACGCAGCTGGTGATGGAACTGCTTGCTGATCATGCGCCGGCGGGCATCACTCTCGTGGGCAGCCATGTAAGGGATCTCCAGGAGCATGGCAGACACCAGATACACGCACTCCAGCAGCTCCAGGTTGATGTGCAGGTGGAAGGGCACCTGCCGGCGCCGCTCCACCTTCTCCTGCTCCTGGTTGCGCTCCTGCAGGCTGCGCAGCAGCAGACCCTGGCCCAGAAGCTCCTTGGCCCGGCCGCTTGACTGAATGTCCAGCAGGGCGTTGTGAGCGTCCTTGGTCAGGCCTTGGCGGAAAGCACATATGCCCAGCTGCACCATGGTGCGGTTGTACAGGATCTGGGGACAAAGGGCAATGCACTCAGAAGTGACAACCATGAGGCAAGCTGTTCATCTGCTCAAGAAATCTACATTGAGCACCCACTGGTGCCGGGCACCGGGCTGTGGGCCGGGACAGGGAGCAAAACACGCAACTCGCTATCCTTCCACGGAGCTTACATTCTAGGGATAAGGGTATGGACGACAAAATAACCACAGCATGCAGACAGTGACTCATGCCAAGGAGAAAAACAGAAGAGAGAGTTAAGAAGGGAGTCTGGGTGGTGGCGGTGGTGGTAGGAACTCACGATTTTTCCACAGGATAACCAGGGAAGGTCTCATTTTGAAGGTAAAGTTTAAATAGAAACCTGATAGAAAAAGTCATGCAGATATCTGGGAGAAGAGTATTCTAGAAAAAAAGGAAAAGTCAATGCAAAGGCTTTATGGAAGAACTGTGCCAGGTGCACTCAAGGAACAAGGAGTGTGATTCAGCCCGAGCCAGTAAAGATGTGAGCATAAATTGGATAGGCAAGCACACGGCCCTGGAAGCCACGTTAAGGATGCTGAGATGGGAAACCATGGGAAGGTTCTGAGAAAACAGGTGGTATAATCTGACTTAATGAGGTTAACCCTGGCTGCTGTAGGGAAGGGAAGGAAAGTAAGAGCAGAAACAGACACCAGGAAGATGACAGTGGCTCAGGCCAGAGGGGAGCGATGGAAGTAACGAGTGGTCAGGTATGGACTCTGAACAGGAACGGCTGGGGAATGAGACGTGGCACATGAGAGAAAAGTAAGAATTAACGACTCCGAGGCTTCTGGCCTAGGCAACTGAAAATATGGACTTGCCACTAATTAAGACGAAGATTTCAGGTGGTGCAGATTTTTGGGGGTGGGGGCAGATAAACTCTTTATTGTAACAACAGTATACAGGTCAGTATCAGTCATGAACACAGATGCAAAGAGCCTGAAAAAATATTAGCAAACAAAATGCAGCAATAGATGAATGACATAATATATCATGATCAACGGGGATGTATCTCTGGAATGAAAAGCTGATACAAAAATCTAAAACCATGGTTACTCACCCTATGAACACAATAAAGGAGAAATCATTGCATCATTTCAGCAGATGCAGAAAAAGCTCTGGACAAAATTCAACATCTATTTAGGACAAAAATTCTTGGTCAGCTAGAATCAGAAAAAAACTTCCTCAATCTGAGAAAATGTACCTACAAAAATGCTACTGCTAACATCACACTCAGTGGTAAAATGCTGACTGCTCCCCTAAGGCTGGGGGGCAAGACAAGGTGCTTGCTCTCAGTACTTCTACTCAGCACTAAGTACTGGAAATTTGAGTTACCACAACATGGCAAGAAATAAAAAAGGAAAGTCCTACTAAAGACTGACATAGTAATAAAACTGTCTACATGTACGTGACGTGAGTGCTTTAGCAGAAAATCTTAAGGATTATCTATTGAATGCTAAACCAAATAAGTGAATTTAGCCCAACAGATGCATTCAAGGCCAAAATACAAAAATGAATCTTTTTTTTTATATACAAGTAGTTAATTAGCAATTAGAAACGGAGATAAAAAACAAGTCCATTTACACAGCATTGAAACTCATAACATTCAGGAATAATTTCTTAGAAGATGTGTAATGCATCTACAGTGAAATCTACAGAACACTGCAGAAACAAATAAAACAAAAAGATAGTGTTTAGATCCAAAGGTTCAATGTTGTTAAGATGTCAGTCCTCTCAAAATTCATTTACAGATTCCATAAAATTCCAGCAGGCATTTTTGTGGAAATTGACAAGAGAATTTGAAGATTTATGTGGAAATGCAAAGGTCACAGAATACTCAAAGCATCTTAAAAAAGAACAAAGTGGGAAGACTCCTACTACCTGACTTGGGAGACTTACTCTACAGGCAGAGGAATCAAGACAGTGTGGGACTTGCCTAAGGACAGAGATGTATGAAGGAAACAAAACAAAAATATACTAACTTCATAACATATATCAAAATCATAGATCTAAACGTGAAAGCTAAGACTTTTAAGAACTTAAAAAAAAAAGTATCTTCATGAACTGCAAAGATTTCATTAGATAGGATCCCGAAAGTAGTAAGCATTAAAAAAACCCTGATAAATTAGACTACACCACAAGACATGGTGTTAAAAATGAACAGGCAGACCACAGACAGGAACAAAATATTTGGAAAACATTTATATGACAAAGGACTGGTATCCAATAATAAAAAAATGGAACAATCCAATCTTCAAAATGGAGGATAGGGGAGGGGTGACCTGACATTTCACAAAAGAAGAGACATAAAGAGGGGCACCAGGGTGGCTCAGTCGGTTAAGCGTCCGACTTTGGCTCAGGTCATGATCTCATGGTTTGAATTGACTCCTGCTTCGGGTTCTGTGCTGTCAGAGCAGAGCCTACTTTGGATCCTCTGTCTCCCTCTCTCTCTGTCCCCAACCCCTTCTTGCATGCGCACGTGCACACTCTCTCTCAAACATAAACAAAAGTTAAAAAAAAAAAAAAGACAAAGAACCAATAAACATGAAAAAGTACTCAACTTCAGGTTATGAGGGAGATACAATTCAGTGCCATAATGAGATACTACCACATAACGACCAACGTGGCTTATATTAAGACTGAAAATGCCAAATATTGTCAAGGACTATAATATCCACACATTACGGCAGGAGTGTAAAGTGGCGTCGGCACTTTTGGGTTTCTAATGACTGGACACACACCTAAACTAGCACCCAGCAATTCTACTCTTAACCATTTACCCAGGAGAAAACATACAACCACACAAAGGCTTATAAATGCTCATAACAGCTTCTTTATAATAGCCCCATACTGGAAACAGACGAGGCATCTACCAAGAAGAAAACACATCAAGAACTTGTGATAAATTCATACGCTGGAATAAAAGAGAACAAATGGAAGCGCTGTTTAAAAACCGCCACCGCTCGGGTTCACCATGGATTCACCACGTCAATACTGCTTCACTGTTTCAAATACGCACTTACAGGATCTGCACCTAGATGAAACCGCACTCCTATGTGAAAACGTCTCCCACTACTGCCACACGCATAGAGGTCCTAACACATCCCCTGCATCTGGGTCCCGTCTTTCCTCAGTTTAACAACTTGCTACCGTTCTCCTATTAAAATAAGAGCTCTCCTAATGCTCTGAACTAGACATGCAGTAGGGATGAAAAATGTTAGCTGAACCCAAAGCTCCACCCCAGAGGACGGACTCCAGTGGTGTCAGAATAGGAAACAATATGCTAATGTGCAGGGGGATCAGAGAATGCTGGCATCTGGGAAGGACCAAGCGCCCGCTCACGTCTTCACCAGCCAGAGAGGTGACTAACCTGGCCGAGCCATTCTGCCTCCAGACAGGGGCCTGGCCTGGTCTTCCCTTTGCCACCGGGGCCAGAGCGCCTCTTTCCCATCCTACCTGTACTGGCGGGTCCGCATGCTGAATGTTGTCCTGTAGGTGGCTCATGAGCATGAGGTCGCGGGCCTGGTACCAGCGGGAGTGCAGAGCGTGGTGGTAGATATGGCAGAGGATGGCGCACGTGCGGATACGGTCTGTGCGGTCCTTGGCGTAGATGTACTTGCACAGCCTCTCCATCAGCACAGCGGAGTCCTCGCCCTCGTTTTCTGCCTGGTCTTGCTCAGACTGGGGGGAGGGGTGGGATGTTGTTGAAAGAAAAGTACCGTAGAGACAACGGCTCAGGCCTCCGCGATCAAAGGTGAGACGCCGTGCAGCCTCCGTCTAGTCCCTCCAAGTCTCCCTCCCTGCTCCACCCCAGAGAATTCCCAGGGAACAGATCTGCCAGGAAGTCCTGACAGGCACTTCCCTCCCGCTGTGACTTGGCTGCTAAGACTCACCTTCGAGGAGCCCTCAGGGGGGGTAAGCTGCCGCTGATGGGCCTTGTAGTCAAACTTGTAGTAGGTGTGGAGGATGCGCCTCAGATAGATGCGACAGATCTCCTCAGTGGTGCCCTTCTCCTCCAGGTAGCGCTGCACGCGCTCAATGATGGCACACACCTGCGCCTCATCCTTCAGGTGCTCCACGTACTCTGGAAAGGAGGGCGTCCCTCATCTCAGCCAGGCACCCGCCTTTCCTAATCGTGTGTCCCCGACCAACCCAGTTAGCTCTATGTGGTTTCTGCGCCCATCAGCAAAGTCTCCTCACGGTGCTCTGAAAACACCATCCCCTCCCTGGACACACCGAAGTCGCTTTCCATTCCCGTCGGGTGTGCTCTTCCGATGAACCTCTCCCCATGCCGACGGCCCCTGCTTTCTGTCGCCTTCTCCAGCCATGATCTAGAACTGTCTCATTTATTTACTTACTGAAATGGCTTTCTCCTTTCTCCAGCACCAAAACGTAAGCTCCATGTGCCTGAAAGGCCTCTGGCTGACTTGTTCATCACTACACGCCTGACCCAGGGGACATGTGGGCACACTCCAATTTCACGGAGTAAGTGTCCTGTATTTCCCCCAACCCAAATGCCTCTGGATCCAAGCTAAGCAAAGTGAACTGAGGCAAGACCCCAAGGATTTTCAAAGTGTAGTCCCCAGACAGCAGCATCACCTGGGAACATGTAAGAAATGCAAAATTTGGAGCCCCTTCCCCAGATCTACTGAATCAGAAGTGATGGGGGTGGGGCCTAGCATCTTCCCAGGTCGTGTGTGTGAATGCTGGGCTAAGTAAGGGCTGGCTCCCCAGACACTCTGCTAATATAATCCTTTGTTTATTCCCTACATCTTTCCTCTAACTGATGCCCACGCTTGCCCAGGCTCACCTTGGGAGTGAGGATCAGTATTTTGCATTATTTTGGTAAATTCTTCATCCATTCGTTCCACCAGGGTTAGGATACAGCCACGGACACGCAGTGGCTGAAAAGGAGGTAGGGGAGGAGCAAATAAATTAGCCCAGATCTCAGTGCCAGACTTCAACCCTCCTGTCTCCACTGAGCCTTCCCAAGGAAAAAACATACACCTCCAATTAGCCTCCAATTTCTCTCTTTACCTGGTCAACATTGTGCAGGTTCTCACTCTCTTCCAGAATGTTCTCTCCAACAAAGATGTTGGGGTTTGCAAACAGGATGTCCATGAGCTCATTGATGCAGTCTAGGCACTTCTGCCACATCTCAGGCTGCAAGAGATCAGACGGTAGTCAGAGGTGTGAAGGTGGAAGAAACGGAGGCTTCCCAAGAGCTCCTTCACCAGGAATCCACGGGGCCTTCAACTACCAAGACTGCTTCAACAGCCCTCGAGTTTTAAGACACTAGGCACCCCACACCCCCAACCCACCAGCTCAGCTCTGTGATGGTTCTTCATTGCCCTCACCTTCATGTACGTGGCCAGGTTTGGGTTGTAGTCATAGAGAGAGGCGATGATATTGAACTTGATCTTGACTATGACACCCTCTCCCAGGTTGTTTTCAGATGCAATCTGAACGAGCAGCTGTAGCAGCTCAATCTGGGCTGCACTGGAGGGGAGCACAGGTGGGTGAGGCATCGGAGACAAATCAAAACCCTCCTCCTGTCACACAATGTGCCCTCTGCCAACAAGCAAGGCAGTGTCATTCCCACTAACCCCCTAACCTCACCACCCGCGTCCTTGCTTCTCCTTTATAAATTCCAAACAGAAGCAGCAATAACACTAACAATCCGCCATCCTCTTTAGGCACCAAATAACTAAAGAGAGCATCATTTCCGTTTTACAGATGAGCAAACAATCCCAAAAGATTAAGTGACTGGTTTAAGATCAAAGAGAGAGTCAATAGCAGAAAATGGACCGGTAAGTTCCACGTATACCATTCCTTCAACTATAGCCACATATAGATCTTCCCAAAACAGCACTATTTCCCCACTAATCTCTACCTGTGTCTTAAAGAAAAAGAGCATTCCCAGTCCAGGCCCGTGAATCTTACCGATCAGTTCCCTTCTTGCCTCGTGCCTGTAGGATCTCATTCAGTTTCTTGATGACAACAGCATGGGTGATCTCAGTTCCCTTGGCAAACATTTTTGGTTTCTCCTAGGCAACACATGTCCCATCATTCTTGCCCTAACTTTTCTCCCAAGCCCTGAGTGGGGCGGGGAGACAGCTGTATGCTCTACCAAACCATTTCCCAATTCATCTTGATACTACCGTCCTCACCTTAACAAGGGGCACACCCCCCCGGACCCTTTCCCACTCTCCGCCGTCATTGTCCTCCTCCTCCTCATCCAGGCGCTTAGATTTCCTATCGTGCTTCTTCTTGGCTTTGTCCTCTCGTTTCTTCTCAGCCGCCTTCTTGTCCTCCTCGGTGGTAGGGGCCCTGCCAGGAGACATGGGAGAAGGTGAAAGATCAGTCCCAGTCCATCTGAGGCTGCTTCGTCCCATGAACTTCCCCTTTCCCTCCATCCAGCCCTGGGTTCAAGTTACAATCTGTGAGAATGAGCTTGAGTTAACCATAACCAAAGCAAGGACTATCAAGCTTGTGAACTTGACAGGCCACTTACCAAGGTCTGTCACCATATCACACCCACTAAGAAACTCTTATGGCGGAAACATTGTGGCCTGGTCTAATGAGGTAGAGGGGTCCACCCAGCCGTGGGAGACACAAAAGCAGCCTGCCATGCTGTCCCATAGCTAACCTCTCAGGTTTTCCAGAAAAACCTATATTGATAAGCTATGTAGTTGTCTTTTAATACTAGTTGCTCTATCCAGACTGATCTTTTCACCAGCCACCAACTAATCAGTTTGAACTTAGTGTAAAAAAAACTGCTGTTCCTAGACTGTCTGCTCCCTGCTTATGACAATTAACCTAAGTTCTGAATTTAAAAAACAATAGTGTAAGACAAGAAAATTCTCCCACAAAAGTGAAAAAGATCAGTGGCTACCCCAAAGTGGTCTTAAGCCACTTGGTGTCTGAAACCATCTCCAGGTTTTAATACTTATCTAACGAAATACAAACCCCAAATCAGAGAAAAGTTATCACAAACTTTACATAGATACTAACAAAAAAATCTTTCCAGTCTCAAAAGATAGTCAAATTATCAACAGAGAGGGCACACAAGCAGGGGAGAGGAACAGAAGGAGAGAGAGAATCTTAAGCAGGCTCCACGCCAATACGGGGCTTGATCCTACAACCCTAGGATCGTGACCTGCGCTGAAATTAACAGTCAGATTTTCAACCAACTGAGCCATCCAGGCACCCCATCAGCTGCCATTTAGACATCTAAAAATAAATTTTGGGGCACCTGGGTGGCTTAGTCGACTGAGTGTCCAACTTCGGCTCAGGTCATGATCTCGAGGTTCATGAGTTTCATCTCTGTATCAGGCTTGCTGGTGTCAGTGCAGAGCCTGCTTGGGATCCTCTGTCCCCCTCTCTCTGCCCCTCCCCCACTTGCCCTCTCTCAAAAATAAACATTAAAAAAATTAATAAAAAATAAAAATAAATTTCATTTGAATTGTTTAAAAGGTCTGAATATATTTTAGAAATAGTTTATACACTTGCCAGCTGGATTAAACTTTTCCCCTTGCCAAAGGACGTACGCCAGAACTCTTAACAGCTTGTTCGTTTTCTCTCCATACTACTGCCATACTAATGATAAAAGCTCACTTTATAGGTAAAATACTTTGCAAACATGCAAAGTATGTTCATTAAACTGAAATCTCTTGGTCATATCAACTCTAAAGCTCTGAGAAGATCAAAAAACCTAATGCTATTTAAAATCCAATGCAGCTTAAACTTCCAAAGACCTTCATCTTTCTCAGCCTAAAGTTTTACTCCTAACCCTGAGGGTGTTGGGATTTATACTTCAAAAACACAACGAACTCTTAACCTATGAAAAAAAAATTTTCTTTTTTAAGATTTTATTTTTAAGTAATCTCTATACCCAACATGGGGCTCGAACTCACAACCCTGAGGTCAACAGTGGCACACTCCGATTGAGCCAACCAGGCACCCCTTCTCACCCTACGAAATTCTAACTGAAAGACTAAAACTTGGCTTGACCTCTCTACTATGACAGATAACACTTTGGTATATTCACATGTTATTAGAAATTACCAGAAAACTAATGCTTATGTTCTCAGTTATACATCCAACAGAGACAAGCTACTGTTGCAAAAGAGCATCACCAAATACACTTCTACTTAAACACACGGCCAAGAGACTAAAGATGTGTTTGTTTGTTTTAATGTTTATTATTTTTGAGAGAGAGAGACAGGATCTGAAGCAGACTCTATCCTGAGAGCAGAAAGCCTGATGCGGGGCTTGAACTCACAAACCACGAGATCATGACCTGAGCCAAAGTCGGACACTTAACTGACTGAGCCACCCAGGTGCCCCAAGACTAAAGATATATTAATCTTTTTTGCCTTTTTTCTCCACTGCTAACCTTTTGACAATTAAGTATTATCTAAATTTCAAAAAAATCTTGATAGCTCACTGTTGGAAGGTCATCAAAAGGATAAGACTGCCAGTTAACCCTTGAGCTGGACACAGGCAACAGGAGGCTCCTTACCCTCTCCCCTGTCCTTGCAACGTACATTCTGCCCACCATTCCCACTTTGGGGGCCATTTCCAGAATGCAACCTTGTGAGTGATGTGTTAAGACCATCTGGACTGTATATGTGACACTATCACGTTAAGACCTCTATCTATACTTTTATGATTCAGGTGGGCGGGTGCGGAGATAACAGTAGTCTCGTAGCCTCCCAAGAGAAGTCTTGTATATGAGTCCCTTTGCTTATTAAACCTGCCACATACCAACCTGGAATCATCTGCCTCTTTCCTTGGTCTTTCCCTGTCCTCCATGTACAGAGACTGGTTTCAGATTTCACCCTCAGAACTCCCAAGGTTGTTGTGAACCAATGCATCTAACATGGCAGGTAGTCAATAAATATTTGTGGAATGAATGGGAAAAAAAAAGTCTAACTTGGCAATTTATCAGAAGGGATTTAAGACATTAGATTTCATTAGTCTGTACTTAAGAATTCCTACCCCAATTATAAATTCAGAAACATTACTGTATTATCTGTCATTTACCTCTAACGTGGTCCATACAGCAAATTAAATACACATTTTAGCCCCAACCTCATGTTAATTTCCTTAGCTAAGAATTAATTAACCCTAAATAAATACCATAATAAAGTCAAGACTATAATAAAAACATGCAATGAATAACATCTTATTGTACCTGGACAAATACTCTGAAAAATAATTAAGAGAAAAGTAAGGGCACCTGGTTGGCTCAGTTGGTTGAGCGCCCAACTTTGGCTCAGGTCATGATTGCTCAGGTCATGATCTCACAGTTTGTGGGTTTGAGACCCACATCAGGCTCTGTGCTGACAGCTCAGAGCCTGGAGCCTGCTTTGGATTCTGTGTCTCTGTCTGTGATTCTCTGTCTCTCTGGCCCTCCCCCACTCGTGCTCGGTCTGTCTCTCAAAAATAATGGAAGGAAGGAAGGAAGGAAGGAAGGAGAAAGAGAAAGAAAGAAAGGAAAAAGCCACTTGTGGGGCGCCTGGGTGATTCAGTCGGTTCAGCGTCCAACTCTTGATTTTAGCTCAGGTCATGATCCCAGGATTGAGCAATCGAGTCCTGCATCCAGCCCCATGCTAAGCATGGAGCCTGCTTGGGATGCATTCTTTCTCTCTCTCTCTCCCCACCCCTTCCCCGTCTCACGTGCTCTCAGAAAATAAATAATAGAAAAAGAAAAGAAGCGACATGAGGAAAAAAGAAAAAAAAAGAAAAAAGGTATTTGATTTTAAAAGCTCACTATACTGGGGGACACCTGGATGGCTCAGTTGGTTAAACATCTGACTCTTGGTATCAGCTCAGGTCATGACCTTGTGGTCGTTAAGATCCAGCCCCGCATGGGCTCCACACTAAGTGTGGAGTCTGCTTGGGATTCTCTCTCCCCCCCTGCCCCACTCACACATGCAAGAGTGTACATGCTCTCTTAAAATAAATATTAAAAAGAAAAAGTTCACTAAACTGGGGTGCCTGGGTAGCTCAGTCCATTAAGCGTCATTTTGAAAAAAAATTTTTTTTAAAATGTTTACTTATTTTTGAGAGAGACAGAGACAGAATGTGAGTGGGTTAGGGGCAGAGAGAGAGGGAGACACAGAAGCAGGCTCCAGGCTCTGAGCTGTCAGCACAGAGCCCGACATGGGGCTCGAACTCACGAGCTGTGAGATCATGACCTGAGCCGAAGTCGGACGCTCAACCGACTGAGCCACCCAGGCGCCCCTAAGCGTCATTTTGGCTCAGGTCACGATCTCATGATTCATGGGTTTGAGCCCCATGTCAGGTTTGGTGCTGAAAGTGCAGTCTGCTTGAATTCTCTCTCTGCCACCCCCCGCCCCGCCCGCTCTCTCAAACTTAAAAAAAAAAAAAAATTCAGAGCTGCTTCTTTATAAAACATAGACTCTTGTGTTTCTTGTAAGATCTTTGATTGTCCTCATATTTTCTGCCCAAAGCCACTACCTAATATCCAGGTGCCTTAATGTCGCTAGACATTAAAAGACAACGTCTCATGAAAAAGAGACAAACTCTTGAGATTAAATCCATTCCTTTATATGCTTGTTTTAATCAGAGAAACGAAAGCTGACGGGTAACTGGGTGGCTCAGTTGGTTAAGCGTCCAACTCCTGATTTCGGCTCAGGTGAGCATCTCTCAGTTGTGACAACAGAGCCCCGAGTGAGCTGGAGCACTGAGCATGAAGCCTGCTCTCCCTTTCTCTCTGTCCCTCCCCCTCTCTCACGCACTCATGCTCTTTCTCTCAAAATAAATAAATTTAAGACATTGAAAAAAAAACAAAGCTGAGAAATTCTGAGAAAAAGGGTATATAGACTGGCTTACTATGGAGATGGTGAAAAAGGATCCTGCAAACATTATGGAAAAACTATCATGCTTCTAGAAAACCCATTAACAACTAACACTAATGCTGGTTGGCTTAGTTAATGAGAAAATACATGCAATCAGAATTCATTGTTCCATATCATCTGTGGTTTTTGTCTTTCTCCTTGTTCCTTTTTCTTATTTAGATCTTTTTCTTTTTCTTGGTTGGAAGTCAATCTTAAAAACTGGTCTTGTGTGGGGTGCCTGGGTGGCTCAGTTGGTTGAGTGTCTGACTTTGGTTTAGGTCACAATCTCAGTTTGTGGGTTCGAGCCCTGCATTGGGCTCTGTGCTGACAGCTAAGAGTCTGGAGCCTGTTTCGGATTCTGTGTCTCCCTCTCTCTCTGCCCCTCCTATGCTCGTGCTCTCTCTCTCTCTCTCTCTCTCTCAAAAACAAAAATAAACATTAAAAATGGAAAAAAACTTTTTAAATTGATCTTGTGATACAAGTAAAACAGTGTCTCTGGATTATTCTTTGACATTATGAAGTCAAACTCAATGTCAAAGATCTCTGAGGATCCTATAGTTAACCCGACCTCTGTCAACTGGAATTTTAACTAAATTTAATTTTAGGTGTTTTTTGGGCTAGGTATACAAAATAAAATTTCATGTTTAAAAAAATATACATCGGGGCGCCTGGGTGGCGCAGTCGGT
Source organism: Herpailurus yagouaroundi (assembly GCF_014898765.1). Taxonomy (NCBI): domain Eukaryota; kingdom Metazoa; phylum Chordata; class Mammalia; order Carnivora; family Felidae; genus Herpailurus; species Herpailurus yagouaroundi. Next base: position 2,763,941 of record NW_024412627.1, read on the forward strand.
TAAGCGTCCGACTTCAGCTAGGTCACGATCTCGCGGTCCGTGAGTTCGAGCCCCGCGTCAGGCTCT
>NW_024412627.1:2764106-2794875 GCF_014898765.1 Herpailurus yagouaroundi
CCAAAAATAAATAAACGTTGAAAAAAAATTAAAAAAAAAAAAATGCATCAAGGGTAATCTCCAAAAGGATAGGATGTAACTCCCAAGCCAGTAGAGAAACAAACTGAGAAGAAAAAAGACAATCTAGAAATGGGTTAAAAAGTAGGAAAAAAGTGAGAAGTAAAAGAATGAATTTAATCTCAAAATAATTATTCTGAGTGAAAGAAGCCAAATCCCTCCCAATCAAGTAACATACTGTGATTCCATTTATGTAAAAGTCTAGAAAACACGAACTTTTCTAGGGATAGAAAGCAAATCAGTGGTTGCCCAGGGAAAGGGAGGGTGGCTGGTTGCCAGAAAGATGACGGCATGATTGGGGTTTTGGAATCTTCAGCCCCACCATGACCACTAAGATGGGAAGAAGGGCTGGAGAGACTGACATCAATGACTTAATCCATCATGCTAAGGTAATGAAACCTCCACCAAAATCCCTAAATGATGAAGTCTAGAAAGCTCCCTAGTTGGTGAATGTATCAAGGTACCAGGAACGAGGGGCACCCAGAGGGAACGGGAGCTCTGTGCCTGCTCTCCCATACTCTGCCCTACGCATCTCTTCCAACCGGCTGTTCCTGAGTTGTCCCCTCTAAAATAAATGGGCCATAGCAGGTAAAGTGCTTTCCCAAGTTCTTTGGGCTGTTCTAGCAAATTCTCAACTGAGGAGGGGGTTGTGGAAACTCTGAACTTACAGCTGGTTGGTCAGAAGTCCAGGAGCCAAACTTGGACTTGCCACTGGTGTCTGAGATGGGGGCAGTCTTGTGGGGTCTGCAGTTGACTCTGGGTAGTTTCAGAACCGAACTGCATGCTGAACACCACGCTGGTGTCCGGACAGTTGGAGAAAGTGGAAGGTGTGAAGAAAAAAAAACCCCACACGTATGGTGTCAGAAGTGTTGTGCGTAAACGCGTATCAGATATACATGTTCACTGGACTTGACCGGTCAAGGGGAGCACAGAATAAAAAATGCTTCCCAGACTAGCCTGTGCCTGGTCCTCTATAGTGTCAGGGAACTCACTACCTCCTAAAGCAACACAACCCTAACTTCTGAAAGCAGAACAAATCCCAAGAACAGCAACAGTTCCTATAGCAAAGCAACACTGTTACCAGTGAGCTCCACACTGCCAGGTGCACAGGGGCAGCTCTTCACCTTGACCTCAGAGGAATAAACAGAAGCCTATGGAGGTTCAGTGACGTAGTAAAGTTGACAGCTACCACAGGACTAAGGGCTGGAACCAGAATCCAAACCAGACTCCTTCCCCATTCCAAGACGGTCCCGGCCAAGTTCAGGAAGACTTGCTGCGGTCTCTGTTTTACACACTACGACGTTCTCAGGGAGAGGGATCAGAGTGGCAGTGCCGTGTGCTGGCCCCAGGCTCAGCCACTTCCCTATGTCATCGTTCTTAGCTACCCTTGGAGGCAGGGTCAAGTAACCCTCATTTTAGATGAGAAAACCTGAAAAGGTTAAGGAGCTTGTCCAGTATCGCAGGCATGGCTGGTTGGTGCCAGAAAGAGATTCACACTCAGTCCACACGCAGGGAGTCATGTCCTGGTTAAATATTTGCCTCTGGGGCTTTCAAATCCCATCCTCAATCTCGTGAGACACATTAGCTTTGTGCCCTTAGCCACCCAACATACTTGATCCCGAGGTCCCCCCGCTGGCCTGAACAACCCGCAAGGATTCTGTGGAGAAAGCAACAGCCTTCAAGATGACGCCAGGCTTTCCCACCCTCTCCACTGTCGCCTGAAGCACCACTACTTTTCTTACTTCTTAAGGAATCTTGAGGCCAGCACGGTCTGTTTTCCTTCTTCCTCTTCTGAGTCTGAATCAGAAGATGTGGAACCCGTGTCCCAATCTTCATCATCCTCTGAATCTTCCGAGTCCTCATCTTCATCCTTACAGAAACAAGAGAATCGGCAGGAAGAAGATGAGGAGGCCGACTGGCCGACCCGCTCTGCCAGCTGACACACGTTCCAGAGTCTCTCAGGAGCAGAACACGAGTGGTCATTTGTGAATCGGCATATTAGGAGCTGGACTGGACCGCCAAGGCCCAGAGCGAAGGGCTGGCTTGCTCCAGGGACACACAGCTCCCCAGGGGCAGAGCTGGGCCCCGAATCTATTCTGTTCTCTCTGTCCCAGGTCGCTCAGTGCTCTAATCCAAGGGGAAGCCTGTTCCCAAACCGGACTCTACTAACCCCACCCCTCCCAGCCCTAGGGTTCTGGGAGTCTTCTCCCCAAAAACCCAAGAACGGTCCACAGGAGGCAAATCACCCTTCGCAGTCTCACCCTGGCTCTTACCTCCATTTTTTTGAGGAACTTGCGACTGTCTCCAGAAGGGGCTTCTGGTTTCTTCTTCAGGAAAGCTGCAGCGCTGACTCCATCCTCATCCTCATCCTCATCCGAAGAGGCTGGTGGCAGAGAGAGCCGGATGGTCAAGAGCAAAGCTGAGGGCAGCGAAGCAGCCAGGCCGAGGGAAGTCCCAGCTCTGGGCCTCTAACCGCCTGCAGTAAGGGGGTCCCCTCTCACCTTCTGAATCCTCCTCATTCTTCTCAGCATCTTCATCTGCAGACTGTTCAGGGTTCTTGACAAAGGGAAACGAGAGGATAATTCACGAGGCCTGCCAAGCACCACCCCGGCCTACCCCCTCACCCCAGAGAGTCGTGACCTGATTCCTTCCGTTTGCAAACGCTTTTGTCTCACTCGTGGAGTCACCGTCCCCACAGGGCAGAAGGTCTGCCTCCAGCATCCCTACCTGCTTATAATTTGTAATATGGGACTCAAAATCTCGGTTGTATTTTCGGATCTTCTGACGCAGGGTGCTCAGGGCCTTGGCGTTGTTCTTGTTCATCTTCTTCTTCCCTTCCTTATCTTCCCACAGCTAAAGGAGAGGGCAGAAAGGGGGAAGAGGGGGCTGTGACTAAGCAGTAGCTTCTTAAACTCCGGCTTCAGCACACCACTATGAGTTTTGCTATCTGTACACCCTCTGTACTACTTACCAACCATATTTGTTATTTTTTAAAAACAGATCCTTTGTGTATTACCACCAAAAGAAGAGAAGCCACAAATAAACAACATAAAAACAAATACGATTAAGATGCTTGACCGAAAAAGGTCCCTCTCCTCGCTTCATCCCCCCGTTTCTTATGTTCTAGGAAGTACCGTACACACAGCAAACAACCAAGAGGCAACAGGATCCCTGGAAGTGGGTTAGGAGCAGGTCCTAGGACCACGATCCCCTCTGGATCCACCCTTACCCACAGGAATCACACCTCATTAAGATAGTCCTCCAGGTCAGCCAGGATGCGGATGTAGAACCGGGGGACACCTTCCTTGTCCACGATGCTCTTAGCCTTCCCATATGCTTTCCCCAGGAGCTCAAACTCTTCCAGGCACTTGGTAACATCCCGGATCTTCATGGCATTACGGATGGTTCGGATGAGGTTGGTCAGCTCCTCAAACCTAGATCGGGAGCCCAAAATCACACTGGACATGCCCACCAACACCAGAAAAGCCACCACTGCTGCAGAGACTCCCCAGCACCCGGCCTCCCCCTGGCCTCACCTTTTGTCCTTGGCACTTCGGACAACTCTCTTGGTATCTTCTTCATCCTCACTGAGCAACAATGGCCTGTTTGAAACAACAGAGATCACTAAACTTCCCTTCCTGGCTCCAGTCTTTTCAAGTGATCTCTAGTTCCCTTCTCAGACGGGGACAGAAAAAAATGGAATTATTCAAGCCATCATACCACACTCACCCTTGACTCTTCCTCTTCAAAACTTGATCATATATACCTCCGTTATTGAAGCCTACTTCAAGACTGCCCTTTTGTCACTGTTGCATCTACAAAAATGACCATCCCCATCCTCTCAAAAATAAAGGTGCTTATTCACAGGATCAGAAAACTTATTACATGAAGACACAACTAGCTAAGCACACACACACACACAAAAAAGGTACCACAACTAGAATGAAAGGAAATGGCTTTAAGAAGGTGGTATTTGAATTAGATCACAGAAAGCAATGTTTCCCAGAGTGTGAGAGGCCAACGGCAAGGTTAAAGTCCTAATGGCTTTAACATCTCCATTACTAGCGCTTTTCTTTTTCTTTTTTTAATTTAAAAAAAAAATTTTTTTTTGAGACAGAGAGAGACAGAGCATGAACGGGGGAGGGGCAGAGAGAGAGGGAGACACAGAATCGGAAGCAGGCTCCAGGCTCCGAGCCATCAGCCCAGAGCCCGACGTGGGGCTCGAACTCACGGACCGCGAGATCGTGACCTGAGCTGAAGTCGGACGCTCAACCGACTGAGCCACCCAGGCGCCCCTCTAGCGCTTTTCTTTAATAAGACCACAGACAGCATTCAGCTGGCAACACACTTCCATTCTTTTCCTTCCATTTTATTAACCTTTCCAATTATTTTCTATGTTAGAAGTCATATTGGTTTTCCGATTGCGGCAATAATATAAAATCACATGCAGGTAGGTACACATGGGTACGTGTATGTGTTTTCAAACCGCACAGGGATATAAAAATCATGAAGGTGACACGTGTGGGAAGGAAGTTGGAGAAACAACGTTCCACTGTTGCAAAAGACGCAAAGAATTTTAATTCGCAGAGATAGGGAAAGGGTATTTAAGAGAACACCCCCCCCCTCCGAAAAAAAGGAAAATAATAGATCTTTAAATAGATGTTTATGAACCAGCCCACAACGCCAGGTGGCTGGGCTTCAGAGCCACATCAAGCAGCTCTGAAATACCAAACGAGCATTCTGGATTTCTTTTTGCGAGCAGCGTTTTTTAGCGGTCAGAATAACTACGACTTTTGTCGGAGTCCCATGCCGAGCAGAGGAGAGGTGGTACAGAGACTGTGAACATATAAGCCAGTTAGGAAGCTGATGCAACAGACCCAGCCAGTGGGAAACCTCTGGCTCTATCCTTTGCACCCGGCGGGTGGTACACAATTCACAGCACCCCGAAGCATGAAGGCTGTCCCGCCAACACTACTGCTCTGGTTCCTCGAACTCTCGAGAACTCGCTCTCGCCCCCACCTCCCCTCCCCACCTCTCCCACATACGCGGCCGTGCGGAGCCTGCCGAACGCCGCACGCCCCGACTGGTCACCCCCGCGCAGTCCCCCCACTCACTGTTTGCCGTAGTTGCCCCCGACGGGTTTGGTGACGAGCTCCTCCCCTGACAGGGAGGACTCGGACTCGCTGTCCGAACCGGTGGTGAAAAACCGCGACATGGCGACGGGCTGAGAGGCTGCGGCGGGCGCAGCGGAACCTGTGGGAAAAGCCGGAGTCACAGGCCACAAGAAAGGACTGGGGTCGTCACCTCTCGACCCCCACCTCTCACTGTCCCCGCAAGTACCCCGACCCGCGACCCCTCCTCAAAGAACAAGGCCCAAGAAAAACACACCGTCGCAACTCGGGAGTCACACTGCGTACTCGGCACAGCGGAAACGGAAAGAGAGGGAAGGCGGGACGCTACGTCACTTCCAGGAGATGCTGCTGAACGACACCGGCGACTACAATTCCCAGTGGTCTTCGCGCCACTCAGGGGCGGAGACCGGCCTGACGTCACCTTGGCAGGCAAGGCCGTTCCTCAAGAGTCTCACAGCGTACTGCGCGACGTCGTCACGTTTTGTTACTCAGATACATCCTCACCCACCTCCTGCGGAATCATAATTTCAGGGCCGGGAGTTTACTTTTTTAAAGTGCCCACGTAATACTGATGAGCTGCTAGGTTTTGGAGCTAGGCTTAGAGCAAACTTCGAATCAGACTTTGGATTCAAATCCTAGCTCCACCGTTTTGTGTGAATTTAGGCAAATTTCCTGATCTCTCTGTGTTTCATTCTCCCCAAACTGTAAAATGACAATGATAGCACCTACCTCATGGGGTTGCATGAGAGTTAAATGGCTTCGTATATGTGAAGCATTTAGGGCAGTGCCTTGTACAAAATAAGCATGTAATAATTAGCTACTATTCACTCATTATAACACAAATACGTATTTATCAAGCATTTATCATGAGCCAGCAGTGTTCAGTGAACAAGACAGAAATGGTCCCTAACTTCCCAAGGAACTCAGTCTAGTGGAGTGGCATAAATTAACAAGTAAACATAATTTCAGATAGTAATAAGCACCATAAAGATAAAGTAGCTGGTTAGGTGGGAAAGTTGTTTTGGATAGGAAGGTCAGGGCCTCTTTGAAGAGGTGACGTTTGAGTTGAGATCCAAATGACAAAAAGAAGGAAGCCATGCAGAAGGTCTTTCAGGGAAAGAGCGTTTCTAACTCTTCTTCTAGGAAAGAGAAACAGCAAGTGCAAACGTCCTGAGGCCAGGTTCTGGGAGTAAAGAGAATGCCAGTGTGCTATCAGCAAAGTGATCAGGCATTAATAGTTTAGATATGGACCATACCAGATCATTCAGGTCCTTCTAGTCCTGTGGATTTAAATCCGGGTGGATTGAAGAAACCATCATCAGGGGTTTTACCACCACAGGGACTGTCTTACATTCTTAAAGGTAGTTTCATTCATTCAGTATTTGCTGCATGTCTGGGCCCGTGTTTAGCATTGAAAGCACAGTGCTCCTCTGAAAAAAGTGGGAATTAGCAGCAGACTGAAGGGAAAGAAGGAGGCCACTTTGGGTAGGGAAAAGAGTGTGAAAATCCCAGAAACAGGAAAGCTCAGGCACATTTAGCGACTGGTATACTGGGATTAGAATGTGGCAGGGCCTCTCTGCACATCTTGGCCAGTCATCTCTGTTCTTCCCATCTCCCTCTCTCTGTCTGTCTCTCTCTCTCTTCCTCTCTCCTTCCCTCTCTCCCCACAGGTCCAGTTGATTCCGACATCAACTTCATCACCTCCGAGAACAGAAAAAGAGTGCATTGAAATTGCCAAGGGAGCCCAAGGTAAAGGGTGAAGGAGGTTGGGTGAGATAAAGATCAATGTCAGTGAGGATGAGGAAATGCAAATTAACACTAAAGGAAAGCTACTGATTTTAGCGTGGCTTCCTGTTACTCCCCAGACCCTGATAATTTGCAAAAAAATCATCTCATACTGAATTTTTTTTAAACCAATCTTTTACTAAGTGATTATGAAAAATTTCAATTTAACAGGAAAGGGTTTTTTTTAGTAAACTTTTTTTTGAAGTGTAACATAGGTTCAGATGAGTGACAGATACAGCTTGATGAATTTTTGTAAAGTGAGCAGACTTATAGAGCCAGCACTCACATCAAAACCAGAACATGACCAGAGCCCCCCCACCCCACCTCTAAAGTCTGTTCTTCCATTCGCCTCCAGTTACTACCCAGCAGGGTAGTAGATTTTATTAAATTTTATTAATAAAATTTATTTTTTTATTTTTTATTTTTAAATTAAAAAATTTTTTTAAATGTTTTTGTTTATTTTTGAGACAGAGAAAGACAGAGCATGAGCAGGGGAGGGGCAGAGAGAGAGGGAGACACAGAATCTGAAGCAGGCTCCAGGCTCTGAGCTGTCAGCGCAGAGCCCAACGCGGGGCCCGAACCCACGGACTGCAAGATCATGACCTGAACCGAAGTCGGACGCTTAACCCACTGAGCCACCCAGGCGCCCCAATAAAATTTATTTTATTAATTTATTTTATTGAATTTATTTATTCACCATTTATTTATTATTTATTATTAATAAATTACTAATATGATCCATTATTTATTAATCATTTATTTTATGAAATTTTATTTTTTATTATAAAATATTTCAAACATAGAGACAAGAATAAAGAGTACTCTAGTGAACATCTATGGACCCACAACCCATCCAGGGTTGTCACAACTTAATATGCCACATTGGATGCAGCTTTTGTTATTTTTTTTTTAAATAAAAACACACTCAGGAACTCCTAGGTAAATAGAAGTCTTAATGAATAAGATTCACATCCACAAATATCTTTAAGGCGCTTAGTGTGTGTCAAACCCTTTCACATGGACGGTCTTTCTCTTAATAATATGTGTGCACGATTACAGAATGTAATTACATTAATTAATTCACACAACGTAAATGATACAGGGGCGCCTGGGTGGCTCGGTCAGTTAAGCCCCGATCAGGTTAAGCTCTGATCTCAGCCCAGGTCTTGATCTCACGGTTGGTTGTGAGTTCAAGCCCCATGTTGGACTCGGTGCTGAGCGTGAAGGCTACTTTAAAACAAATGTAGGGGACCCTGGGTGGCTCGGTCGGTTGAGCGTCCGACTTCGGCTCAGGTCATGATCTCACGGTCCGTGAGTTCGAGCCCCGCGTCGGGCTCTGTGCTGACCGCTCAGAGCCTGAAGCCTGCTTCGGATTCTGTGTCTCCCTCTCTCTCTGCCCCTCCCCTGTTCGTGCTCTGTCTCTCTCTGTCTCAAAAATAAATAAATGTTAAAACAAATGTAAATGACACAGGAGACTATAGAGGAAAAAGAAATCTCTTTCCCACCACTGACGCTCAGCTTCTCTCCCCAGAGGCAAACACAATTATCAGTTTACAGTGTTACTTGTCCACATTTTCTTTCTCTGTATATATAGCTAAGATACCTGAAAGAATGCAGATATATGTGTGTATGGGTATGTATATGGGTTATATCGATAAGGATGTGTAGATAGTGAGGTTTCTGATAGATCTTATCAATATAATCCTTATAATATGCATACACACATATATCTGTATCTTTTTATGTACCAATATTTATACAGAGAGATATCAATAGAGAGATGGAAGAGATGTATCCCCTCCTTTTTTCTTACACAAATCATTAGCACATTTTTGTGCTTTTCTGTATCTTATTTCATTATTCATATATTTTTCAGCTCTTTATAAAATTTTTTCCATGTTACTGGAGAGTGTGATGCTAAGTGAAATGAGCCATACAGAGAAAGACAGATACCGTATGTGTTCACTCTTATGTGGATCCTGAGAAACTTAACAGGAACCCGTGGGGGAGGGGAAGGGGAAAAAAAAAAAAAGAGGTTAGAGTGGGAGAGAGCCAAAGCATAAGAGACTCTTAAAAACTGAGAACAAACTGAGGGTTGATGAGGGGTGGGAGGGGGGAGGGTAGGTGATGGGCATTGAAGAGGGCATCGTTTGGGATGAGCACTGGGTGTTGTAGGGAAACCAATTTGACAATAAATTTCATATATTAAAAAATTTTTTTAAATAAATAAAAATAAATAAAATAAATAAATAAAAATTTCCCCACATTTATTTATTTTTGAGAGAGAGAGACAGAGAGCGAGTAGAGGAGGGGCAGAGAGAGAGGGAGACACAGAATCTGAAGAAGGCTCCAGGCTCTGAGCTGTCAGCACAGAGCCCGACGCAGGGCTCGAACTCACAGACCGTGAGATCATGACCTGAGCCGAAGTCGGACGCCCAACTGACTGAACCACCCAGGTGCCCCCACAACAACCCTTTAGAGAAGAGGATGGTGACGCCTAGGCAGGAGGTCAAGTGACTTGCCCAAGATCACGGCTAGCCCGTATTCCAACCCAAATATTCCTTCACAGCCTTCAGAACTGTTGAGAGCTTTTCTGTTTCAGAGCAAGATCCTAACAATTTGTGAGTTAAAAAAAAACAAACAAAACTTGGTCTTCTCAACAGGGTGGATGGGAATGAGGTCAGCAGAGTAAAGAAAAGCTGAGAATTTCTTCCTTTAAGGGCACAGTGAGGCCTCGTAACTGGAGCCAAGCGTAACATGGGCGTTTTTAATAGGTGAATTTTGTCAATGCCTAGATTTTGATGGGCTCCTCGATGGTGGCAGAGCAGGAAGCACACCCTGGCAGAGCTTTGATCAGTCTGGTGCATACAGTTCATGTGGACATCACACACCCCTCGGCAGATTGCTTCTCTCTGAAGGCCTGTAATAATGCAACCGGCAAGCCGAAAGGTGTTAGTCATCACTGGCATTTGAACAGCAATTTCAAACGCACAAAGGCATTTGAAACTCATGACAAACTTGTAGGTAGGCAGGAAAAGCAGTTACTACTAACCTCATTCTACAGAGGAGAAAACCAAGACTCTGAAAATGCAGGTGATGGCTCAGCTAGTGACAGATCCTCTAATTCGGAGGCCACAGAAGACTCTTCTGGATACATTGTTTTTCTTTGTAATGTTGAGCAAAGCGGGATACATTATTTTCTTTTTAATTTTATTTTTTCAAATTTACATCCAAGTTAGCATCTAGTGCAGCAATGATTTCAGGAGTAGATTCCTTAATGCCCCTTACCCATTTAGGTCATCCCCCCCGTCCCACAACCCCTCCAGGAACCCTCAGTTTGTTCCCCATATTTGTGAGTCTCTTCTGTTTTGTCGTTCTCCCTGTTTTTATATGATTTTTGCTTCCCTTCCCTTATGTTCATCTGTTCTGTGTCTTAAAGTCCTCATATGAGTGAAGTCATATGGTATTTGTCTTTCTCTGACTAGCTAATTTCACTTAGCATAATACCCTTTAGTTCCATCCCACTTAGTTGCAAATGGCAAGATTTCATTCTTTTGGATTGCCAAGCAATACTCCATTGTATATATATACCACATCTTCTTCATCCATTCATCCATCAACAGACATTTGGGCTCTTTCCATACTTGGGCTATTATTGATAGTGCTGCTATAAACATGGGGGTGCATGTGTCCCTTTGAAACAGCATACCTGTATCCCTTGCATAAATGCCTAGTAGTGCAATTGCTGAGTGGTGGGGTAGTTCTATTTAATTTTTTGAGGAGCCTCCATACTGTTTTCCAGAGTGGCTGCACCACTTTGCATTCCCACCAGCAATGCAAAAGAGATCCTCTGTCTCCGCATCCTCGCCAACATCTATTGTTGCCTGAGTTGTTAGTGTTAGCCATTATGACAGATGTGAGGTGGTACCTCATTGTGGTTTTGATTTGTATTTCCCTGATGATGAGTGATGGTGAGAATTTTTTTACGTGTCGGTTGGTCATCTGGATGTCTTCTCTGGAGAAGTGCCTATTCATGTCTTTTGCCCATTTCTTCACTGGATTATTTGTTTTTGGGTGTTGAGTTTGATAAGTTCTTTATAGATTTTGGATACTAACCCTTTTTCTGATACGTCATTTGCAAATGTCGTCTCCCATTCTGTTGGTTGCCTTTTAATTTTGCTGATTGTTTCCTTCGCTGTGCAGAAGCTTTTTATTTTGATGAGGTCCCAGTAGTTCATTTTTGCTTTTGTTTCCTTTGCCTCCGGAGACGTGTTGAGTGAGAAGTTGCTGTGGCCAACGTCAAAGAGGTTTTTGCCTGCTTTCTCCTCGAGGATTTGGATGGCTTCCTGTCTTACGTTTAGGTCTTTCATCTGTTTTTTTTTTTTAATTCTTTTTCAACGTTTTTATTTATTTTTGGGACAGAGAGAGACAGAGCATGAACGGGGGAGGGGTAGAGAGAGAGGGAGACACAGAATCGGAAACAGGCTCCAGGCTCCGAGCCATCAGCCCAGAGCCTGACGCGGGGCACGAACCCACGGACTGTGAGATCATGACCTGAGCCAAAGTCGGACGCTTAACCAACCGAGCCACCCAGGCTCCCCTAAAACAAATATCTTAAAAAAATTTTTTTTGGTAATGTTTTATTTATTTTTGAGAGAGAGAGATAGACACGGAGCACACATGGGGGAGGGTCAGAAAGAGAGGGAGGGAGACACAGAATCTGAAGCAGTCTCCAGGCTCTGAGCTGTCAGCACAGAACCCTACGTAGGCTTGAATCCACAGACAGTTAAGACCGTGACCTGGGCTGAAGTCAGACACTTAGCTGACTGAGCCATCCAGGCGCCCCTTAAAACAATTATCTTGAGACACTTTATGAAATTCATAGACACCATAACCTTCTGACACATACGATTTTTTTTTTACTTTGTGTGTTTTATTTTCCCAAATAGCTCCTGAACTCCTTGAAGACAGGAATAATATCTTTTTCAAAAACATTTTTTTAACATTTATTTATTACTGAGAGACAGACAGAGAGAGACACAGAGCATGAGCATGGGAGAGGCAGAGACACAGAATCCGAAGCAGGCTCCAGGCTCTGAGCTGTCAGCACAGAACCTGACACGGGGCTTGAACTCACAAACCGTGAGATCATGACCTGAGTTGAAGTCGGACGCTCAACGGACTGAGCCACCCGGGCGTCCCTCTTTTTTTTTTTTTTTTTTTAATTGAGACAGAGGGCTCAAGTGAGCAAGGGCGGAGAGAGACTCCCACAAGGGGCAGGGGACAGAGAGAAAGACAGAGAGAGAGGGAAGAGTGGCACACCCAAAGTGGGGCTCACGTTCACCAGAAGCAGGGCTCGTGCTTACCCAATGCAAGACTTGATGTGAGACTCCATGCGAGACTCAAACTCACAAACGGCGAGATCGTGACCTGAGCCAAAGTCAGATACTTAACTGACTGAGCCACCCAGGCACCCAGGGCTATAGTATCTTTAATACATTTTAGTATCTCTTTCAATGCATTTCTTTTTTCTCATTAAAAAATTTTTTTTTTTTACTTTTGAGAGAGAGAGAGAGAGCACGCACAAGTCAGGGAGGGGCAGAGAGAGAGGGAGACACGGAATCCAAAGCAGGCTCTAGGCTCCAAACTGTCAGCACAGAGCCCGATGCGGGGCCCGAACCCATGAACCATGAGATCATGCTCTGAGCCAAAGTCGGATGCTTAGCCCACTGAGTCACCCAGGTGCTCCTCCCTCAATGCATTTCATGTAGTATGTGTTCAATAATGTGTCCTTCTTATGATTACTATTGAAAGGCAAGGCAACATACATACAAGTAAGTGCACCAACTTGTTAGTTTCACTTCTACCATCGTGTTAGTCTTTCCTGTCCTTGAGCCTCATATACATAGAATTATAATGTATGTCCTTTTTTGTGTCTGGCCTCTTTCAGAAGTGAGTGAATCTGTGAGATTCATCCATGTTGTTACATACTGATCGTTGCTCTCCAATTGTGTAACTAGGCCATAACGTATTAATTCTCCTGTTGGTTTGGGTTGTTCCCACTCTGGGGCTATTATGAGCAAAACTTTTATCAACATTTTTATACAACTGTTTTTGTGGACATTAATACGTACCTTCTTTGGTGAGATAGCCCATAGCTGAACCATAGAGTAAATATATATTCAGCTTGAGTAAATACTGCTATACTTGAACTGTATTTATAAAGGAGAAAAAGACAAATAAACTCTATTTGAAATATGTGCTTAAGGGGTACCTGGGTGGCTCAGTTGGCTCAGGTCATGATCTCTCGGTTCGTGGGTTTGAGGCCCGCGTCAGGCTCTGTGCTGACAGCTCAGAGCCTGGAGCCTGCTTCGGATTCTGTGTCTCCCTCTATCTCATTCACACTCTGTCTCTCTCTTTCTCAAAATAAATAAACATTTTAAAAAGTTTAAATATGTACTTAAGGGGTGCCCGGGTGGTTCGGTCAGTAAAGCGTCCAATCTCTGATTTTGGCTCAGGTCATGATCTTGTGGTTCATGGGTTCAAGCCCCAAAAGAGCTCTATACTGACAGCTTGGAGCCTGCTTGGGATTCTCTGTCTCCCTCTTTCTCTGTCCCTCCCCCGCTCACACACCCCTTCTCTTTCTCTCTCTCATTCAAAAATAAATAAATAAACATTGAAAGAAAAGGAAGGAAGTACTTAAATATGCAAATGTTAAGGTGTGATTTCCCTAGAAGATATAAGGAAAGAGTCAGAGATTTACATCTACTTGCAATGACATAGTTTGGATTTATGAGAAGACAATTATAATATGAACAAATGTTGAACTTTTTTCTTTATATTTGATAATTTGAAAGAGGTATGTGTATATATACTCAGCCTTTTTTTTTTTCAATATATGAAATTTATTGTCAGATTGGTTTCCATACATATACTCAGGCTTTTGACATATATTTAGAATCACAGTGAATGAGGCAGCTACGGTGCAGCCTTATAGGTTTTACTATAAGGCATGCCTTCAGTGAGGGGATTTTCCAAATATAGTGAGCAGCTCTTGGGAGAGATCCAAAGAAAACAAAACACAGTCTTCCTGCAATGTAAATAATAGTTGAATTCCTGGAAAATTTGGTGCAGATTAACAGCAAGCAAGATATATCTTTAAAAAAATTTTTTAATGTTTATCTTTGACAGAGAGAGACAGAGAGAGAGAGAGAGAGAGAGAGAGAGAGAGAGCATGAGCGGGGGAGGGACGGTGAGAGAGGGAGACACAGAATCTGAAGCAGGCTCCAGGCTCCAAGCTGTCAGCCCAGAGCCCAACGCAGGGCTTGAACTCATGGACAGTGAGATCATGACCTGAGCCGAAGTCAGATGCTCACCTGACTGAGCCACCCAGGCGCCCCATCAAGCAAGATATATCTTGAGTTTACACGTAAAATGAAGTTAGATTTTTGGCACGCATTGTTAGATGTCTAGCAGGGACGCTGACAGGCCACTTGGATATAGGAAAATTATTCTTCATGCAGGTCGATATTACACATAGCAGGATGGCTTGGCCCTCACCCTGTAAGGGCCCTGCCTTCATTCACAGTGAGATTCAAAACCCCCACAAACTTCCAAAATGACGACAGGGGGCAGTATCACCCCAGTGAGAACCACTGTCCAAGCAAGACCTCTTTTGTCCAATATGGTCAACAACAGCCATCCGTAACTTGTTGTATATTAAATGAAATTAGAAGTCCAGTTTTTCAGTCATACTAGCTACATTTCAAGTGCTTAAAAACACACGTAGCAAAAACTTCCCACAGAGAAAAGCCCAGATCCATGTGGTTTCACTGGTTAATTCTTCAACTACTTAAAGAATTAATAGTAGTTCTTCACAAACTCTTCCAAGAAATAGAAAAAAGAATACTTCCCAACTCATTAAATGAAGTCAGCGTCACCCTGATACCAAAAACTAGAAAAAAATGACATAAGAAAATTACAGACTAATATCTCTTATAAATAGAGACACAAAATCCTCAACAAAACACTAGAAAATCTAATATACAAACTGTGACCGAGTGAGATTTATTAGGAATACGAAGTTGTGAGGGGGGTGCCTGGGTGGCTCAGTCAACTGGGCGAATGACTTCGGCTCAGATCTCGCAATGTGTGAGTTAGAGCCCCAGGACAGCTCTGTGCTGACAGCTTAGAGCCTGAAGCCTGTTTTAGATTCTGTGTCTACGTCTCTCTCTGCCCCTCCCCATCTCATGCTCTCTCTCAGAAATAAATAAACATTAAAATATTTTTTAAAAAGGAAAACAAATTTGGGTTAACATATGAAAATGAATTAGTGTAGGTGCACCTGGGTGGCTCAGTCAGTTAAACATCTGACTCTTGATTTTGGCTCAGGTCACGATCTCACAATTCTTAGGTTCAAGCCCCTCATCGGGCTCTGCGCTGAAAGTATGGAGCCTGCTTGTGACTCTGTCTCTCTCTGCTCTTCCCCTACTCACTCTGTTTCTCTCTCTCAAAATAAATAAATACACATTAAAGAAAAAATGAATCCATGTAATACACCATATCAATAAAAGACAAAAACCACACGATCATCTCAATAGATGTGAAAAAAAGAGCATTTGACAAGATGCAAAACATCTTCATGATAGAAACACTTTACAAAGTAGGAACAGAAGGGAACTTCCTCAATATGATATATAGGACATCTACAAAAAATCCACAGCTAACATCATACTTAATGATGAAAGATTGAAAGCGTTCCCCCTAAAATCAGGAATAAGACAAGGAAGTCTACTCTTACCACTTCTCTTCCACGTTGTATTAGAGGTTCTAGCCAGGGCAATTAGGCAAAAGATTACATAAAGGACAGATTAGATAGGTTTGCAGACCTCGTATATAGAAAATCCTAAGGAATTCACCAAAAACTGTTGGAAGTAATGTTGAGTTCAGCAAGGTTGGAGGGTAAAAGAGCAAAAGACAGAAAGCAATTGTATTTTTATACGTTTGTGGAGACCAATCCCAAAAGGAAACTAGGAAAACAATTTCACTCACAAAAGCACCGAGAAAGAAGAAAATACTTAGAAATAAATTTAACAAAAGAAGTGCAAAATGTATACTTTGAAATTAGAAAGCATTGTTGAAAGAAAATAAAGTTCTAAATAAGAGGAAATGCATCCCATGTTCATGGATCCAAAGAGTTAATATTGTTAAGTTGGCAATACTTCCCAAACTGATCAACAGGTTCAGTGCAATCCCTGTCAAAATCGCAAGTTGGTTTCTATGCAGAGATTCATAAAACGTTTTTGAAAAAGAAGAACAACGTTAGGGGATTCACACCTCCCTATTTCAAAAACTCTCTACAAAACCACAGCAATCAAGACAGTGTTGTAATAGCATAAGAATAAGCATGTAGATCGATAGGATTGAATTGAGAGTCCAGAAATAAATCCCCAAATTTACGGTCCACTGATTTATAACAACTGATCTTCCAAAACAAATCAATAGGGAATCTTTTTTTTCTTTAAAAACATTTTTTTTTTAATGTTTACTTATTTTTGAGACAGGGAGAGATAGGGTGTGAGTGGGGGAGGAGCAAAGAGAGAAGGGAGACACAGAATCCGAAGCAGGCTCCAGGCCCTGAGCTGTCAGCACAGAGCCCGACATGGAGCTCGAACCCACAAACTGTGAGATCATGACCTGAACCTAAGTCAGACGCTTAACTGACTGAGTATCCACATGCAAAAGGATGAAGTTGGGCCCCGTGTTAGGGGTCCCCAAGACCATCCTCAAGTTCAATGATTCACTAGGAAGACTCATAGGACTCAGCATATAGTCATACTCACGGCTGAAAGGAAACAAGCCAAAAATCAGCAAAGGGAGAAGAAAGACACATGGAATGAAGTCCAGGGAAACCAGATACAAGATTCCAAGAGTCTTGTCCTGGTGAAAACACATATTTAATTCTCCCAGCAATGAATTGTGACAACACCTATGAAATGTTGCCAACTAGGGAAATTCCAAACTTCTAGAAGGAAATCGAGTGCTCAGCAGAACCCATAGTGTTTGTACAAGCCTTTTAAGAAGTGTGTGCCCCTGGTAGAAATTAATGATGGGAATCCTCTTGAAACCTAAGTTCGCAAACTCCAACCACAGGCCAACCTTGCAAGCAGCCTTTTACAAGGTTAGTCGTTTGGGCCTGCTACGTTAACTCTTTTCTGGGCATACCCTTACCTCACATGACATGCAAATAAGAACTCAAAATGGACGAAAGACTTAAATGTAAGAGACAAAACGATACAACTTTTAAAAAGAAATAGGGAGGGGCGCCTGGATCACTCAGTCAGTTAAGCATCTGACTCTTGATTTGGCTCAGGTCATGATTTCACGGTTTGTGAGTTCAAGCCCCAAGTTGAGCTCCACGCTGACAGTGCAGAGCCTGTTTGGGATTCTCTCTCTCTCTCTCTCTCTCTCTCTCCTTCTGACCCTCCCCCCCTCCATCTCAAAAATAAATAAACTTAAAAAAACAAACAAACACAGGGATAATTCTTCTTGACTGTAGCTTTGGCAATGTTTTCTTAACTATTTCACCAAAAGTCCAAGCAGCCAAAGGAAAAATAAATAAATTTGGCTTCATCAAAATTCAAAACTGTTGTGCACCAAAGACATCATCAAAAAGGTAAAAAAAAGTAACACACAGAAGAGGAGAAAACATTTGAAAATCCTGCCTCTGATAAAGAATTTGTATCTAAGATACATAAAGAACTTAAAAAAAATTTTTTTAACGTTTATTTATTTTTTGAGACAGAGACAGAGCATGAATGGGGGAGGGTCAGAGAGAGGGAGACACAGAATTTGAAACAGGCTCCAGGCTCTGAGCCGTCAGCACAGGGCCCGACGCGGGGCTCGATCTCACGGACCGCAAGATCATGACCCGAGCCGAAGTCGGCCGCTTAACCGACTGAGCCACCCAGGCGCCCCAATACATAAAGAACTTTTACAACTCAAAACATTTTTTTAAATGGGCAAAGGACTTTTTTCTCCAAAGAACATATACAAATGACCAATAAGTACATTAAAAGACGCTCAAAATCCTTAGCCATTAGGGAAATGCACATCAAAACCTCAATGAGACACCACTTCACACCCACTAGGAGGCTATAGTAAAACAAAGAACAAAAAAACAAACAAAACAGGAAAAGAGTAAATATTGGTGAGAATGTGGAGAATCAGAACCCTCACGCGTTACTGGTGGAACCTAAAACGG
Organism: Herpailurus yagouaroundi; assembly: GCF_014898765.1. Classification (NCBI taxonomy): domain Eukaryota; kingdom Metazoa; phylum Chordata; class Mammalia; order Carnivora; family Felidae; genus Herpailurus; species Herpailurus yagouaroundi. Next base: position 2,782,344 of record NW_024412627.1, read on the forward strand.
TATAGTCACTTTGGGTAACAGGCTGGCAGTTCCGTCATGAATTAAACAGAGTTACCAAACGACCTACAGTGTTATAGTCCCTGTTACTCAAGAGAAATGAAAACATATGTGTGCTCAAAAACTTGACCCAGTGGGGAGCCTGGGTGGCTCAGTCAGTTGGGCGTCTGACCTCGGCTCAGGTCATGATCTCGCGGTCTGTGAGTTCGAGCCCCGCGTCGGGCTCTGTGTTGACAGCTCAGAGCCTGGAGCCTGCTTCCGATTCTGTGTCTCCCACTCTCTCTCTCTCTCTCTTTCAAAAATAAACACACACACACACACACACACACACACACACACACACTTGACACAAATGCTTAGAGCAGCATTGTTCATAGTAGCAAAAAATTAAAATTAAAAAAAGGAAACGCGCTGGATTTCCATCAGTGGACACGTGGATAAACAAAGCATTGTATGTCCACACAATGAAATAATATTATTCGGCCATAAAAAGGAATAAGATACTGATCCATGTTACAACATGGGTGACCCTTAAGAATATTATGCTAAGAGAAAGAAGCCAGTCACCGGGGCCACATGTTATATGATTCCATTCACACAAAATGCCCAGAATAGGGAAATCTATAGAGACAGGAAGTAGACTGGAAGTTTCTTAGGGCTGGTGGGGGTAGGGTGGGGATGGAAGGGTAGGGCGTGACAGCTACAGAGTACAGGATTCCTTTATGGGGTGATAAAGGTGTTCTAGAGTTGACTGTAATACGGGGCATACTTATCTTTGATTATACAGAAAACCGATTACAGTATACGGTTACGTGAAGCAATGTATATCTCAGTAAAGCTGTTAGAAACGTTTAGATAATCCAGATTGGATACGTTTCCACTCACTTAGCAAATGACCAAAAATGATTATACCCAGTGCTGAGGAGGGTGCTGTGAAGCACACACACTTTGCAGGTGCACTAAACTGGTGAAACAAAACACCTTTCAGAAAATTATGTGGTTACGTATCAGCACTCAAAGAACGCGCATCCTTCAAGTTTCACTTTTGAGAATCTACCCCAGAGAAATACTGTTATATACAGAAAAATCTAATGTAAAAGGGTTATTTTAATAATAATAATAATAATAATAATAATAAATGGAGACAAGACAAATGGCCAGCATTAATAGAACGATTAAATGAGCTGTAAAGAGCCACAGTGATGGAATACTATGTACCCGTCAAAATGAAACATATTTTTCTATCTAAAAAGTTCCTGGCCTGAAGAACAAACTCATAAATTTGTTGAACCGAAAAGGAGGCTGAGGGAAGTCTTATTAAAAAAAATGTTTTAAAGGGGCACCTGGATGGCTCAGTGGCTTAAGCGTCTGACTTCAACTCAGGTCATGATCTCATGGTGAGTTCGAGCCCCGCATCAGACTGTCTGCTGTTGGCACAAAGCCTCCCTTCAGATGCCCTGTTCCCCTCCCTTTGGGCCCCTCCCTGCTCTCTCTCTCTCTCTCTCTCTCTCTCTCTCTCTCAAATAAACTTAAAAAAAAAAGTGTGGTCCCAACAACAACAGCATCAGCATTACCTACATGTATGATAGAAATGCATATTCTTGGTCCCCACCCCACACTTCCTCAATCAGAGCCCTGGGGGTGGGCCCAGCAATCCGTATTTCACTAGCCCTTTGGAGCACACTAAAGTGTGAGAACCACTGGCACAATGCAGTGTAACAGGAGAGGCAGGATTCCAATGGTAGCAGGATCAAAGCTAACATGTACTGAGTGCTGACTCTGCCTTCCCATGAGGTCACGTCATTTCCACAACCATATTACGAGGGGTTGGAACTTCTGTTATTCCCATTGGACAAATCAGTAAACGGAAGTGCAGAGATGAAGGTAATTGCCCGAGATTGTGAGTTAGCGAATGGTGGAGCTGGGGCCCGCAGACCGGGCTTCTCTGCCTGCAAAGCCCACGCTATTAACCATCATGCCCATGTTTCGCTGAGCGTGGGCCCCAAACATCACACGTAGTGATGGGATGGTCTCAGAGCGTACTTGGATGTTCACTTTGAACTCCGAGAGTTATGTACCCGTAGGTCTTCCTCGACTGAGGACGGGGTTCTGTTGTGATGAACCCATTAAGTCGAAACTATTTTAATTTGAAAATGCATGTGATACACCCAACCTACTGAACATCATGGCTTAGCCGAGCCTACCTGAAATGTGTTCAGAACACTTATCCCAGCCTGCAGTGGGGCAAAGTCATTGAACGCAACATCTATTTTACAATAGAGTGTGGAATACCTCATGTGATTGATTGAATACCGTACTGAAAGTGACAAAATGGTTGTATGGGAACACAAGGGTTGTAGGTGAGTCTGTCGTTGACCCCGGCAATCGCGTGGCTGACTGGGAGGCGCGGATGGCCGCCACTGCCTCGCGTCATGAGAGGATAGCACCACGTATCGCCAGCCCGGGAAAAGATCAAAATTCCAAATTCCAAGTAGAGCTTCTACTGACTGGCTCTCACGTTCACACCATTGTAAAGTCGGAAAATTGTAAGTGAAACTCTCATGAGTCAGGGACTGTCTGCGTTTATTTTAATGGGGTGTAGAAGAAAACATGTAACTAGCATTTCAAACTCATGATTCCAAGAGTAGCATTAAGCTTCCTTTTAAAAATTTATCTTGTCACTTAATTAAAAGAAATACTAAGTGAATAAAAGCACTCGATGAGGATGCCTGGATGGCTCAGTCGGTTAAGCATCCGACTTCAGCTCAGGTCATGATCTCACGTGTGTGTGGGAGTTGGAGCCCACGCTGACAGTGCACAGCCTGCTTGGGATTCTCTCTCCCTCTCTTTGCCCCTCCCTTGCTTGCTATCTCTCTCTCTCAAAATAAATAAGCATTAAAAATTTTTTAATGAGGTGGGGGGAGGGGCAGAGAGAGAGAGAGAGAGAGAGAGAGACAGCGAATCTGAAGCAGGCTACCTGCTGTCAACTCAGAGCCTGACGTGGGGCTTGAACCCACACACTGTGAGATCATGACCTGAGCCGAAGTCAGGTGTTCAACCTACTGAGCCACCCAGAAGCCCCTAAAATTTTTTAAAAAATATATGATTTATGCAGGGGCACCTGGGTGGCTCAGTCGATGAAGCGTCCAACTTCGGCTCAGGTCATGATCTCAAGTCCCGTGAGTTCAAGCCCCCGTCCGGCTCTGTGCTGACAGCTCAGAGCCTGGAGTCTGATTTGGATTCTGTGTCTCCCTCTCTCTCTCTGACCCTCCCCCATTCATGCTCTGTCTCTGTTTCAAAAATACGTAAACATTAAAAAAAAGATATGCTTTATGCTTTTTAGTATATAAAAATTATACCTAAAAAAAGGGCTGTACAAAAATACTAGATTCTAGCTAATGCACATGCTGGAGCGTTTAATGCTTATTTATTTATTTTGAGTGAGAGAGAGAGAGCGAGAGAGCAGGGGAGGGGCAGAGAAAGAGGGAGAGAGAAGATTCCAAGCAGCCTCCATGCTGTCAGCATGGAGCCCGACATGGGGGCCGATCCCACAAACTGTGAGATTAGACCTGAGCCAAAATCAAGAGATAGATGCTTAACTGACTGAGCCACCCAGGCGCACCTGCATGCTGATGTGTTTAGAGGGAAGTGTATTGGGGGCGCCTGGCTGGCTCAGTCTGCAAAGCATGCAACTCTCGATCTCAGGGTTGTAGGTTCGAACGCCACGCCGGCTACAGAGATCACTTTAAAATAAAATCTTGGGGGGCGCCTGGGTGGCTCAGTCGGTTAAGCGGCCGACTTCGGCTCCGATCATGATCTCGCGGTCCGTGAGTTTGAGCCCCGCGTTGGGCTCTGTGCTGACAGCTCAGAGCCTGGAGCCTGTTTCAGATTCTGTGTCTCCCTCTCTCTGACCCTCCCCCGTTCATGCTCTGTCTCTCTCTGTCTCAAAAATAAATAAACGTTAAAAAAAATTAAAATAAAATCTTGGGACTCCTGGATGGCTCAGTTGGTTAAATGTTCGACTCTTGAATTTGGCTCTGGTCACGATCTCCCGGTTCACGAGATTGAACCCTGTGTCAGGCCCTGTGCTGGTGGAGCCTGCTTGGGAGTCTCTCTCTCCCTCTCTCTCTGCCCTTCCCCCACTCTTCCTCTCTCTCTCTTTCTTAAAATAAATAAACTTTAAAAAATAAAATAAAATCTTAGAAACATAGGAGAAATATATTAAAGTCAGCCTCCTACTTTGAAATATGTCACAAAAATAAGATAGGCTGATTTGCATGGAGTGTTACACATGGGATAAAGTAATTCTAGCAAAAGGTTTACTGTGGAACCATGCCTACATGAATACGAATTCTCTCAACCTCCCTGTAGGCTTGAAAACTTACATGTTGGGGGGAAATGTATATATATGGTCCCGTACAGTGAATGAATGAATGAATGAATGAATGAATAAGGCCTCAAAGATGAAGTAGAAATCTGCTGAAATGCTTTCTTTATGCTCTCCTGCCTACATTCCAAAGTGGGTTTATATTACTTCTGTAATAAACATTTTTTTTCAACCAGAAAAAATGGCACAGGAATCAATTGACAAAATAGGCATTTATTCCAAGGACATAATGCCGTGAAGAAACCCCCCAAGGCCAGCCTGGGAGTGGGAGAAAACAGCTCCCCCCAGCTCAAGGGGGAATGGAACCTCGGTGCTTCTCTGCACCCCAGCCGTGCAGGGAAGCCTGGGGCGGAGCTCTGGGAATGAGCTCTGGGCTGTGGGCCCGTGGCCTGACTTGCCCGCCTGTCAGCGCAGGCCCAGATTAGTGTGACCGGTGCTCCAAGAAGCCAGAGTGTCAAGACAGATGACAAAGGAAGTCGTGCAGAGGCAGGGCCAGGAGCCCTGACAGGGAGATGCCCAAGGTGTCGGAGATACAGGCGGCCGCCATGGCAAATTCCCGGTGCTCATCACTCGTCTGGAGAGGGCAGAAAGCAGGGGTGAGGCTTCAGTCCTAGACACCCCTGCCCTGGCCTTCCCCAGCGAGGCTACCCACAACCTTCAGCCAGCTGGTGCTGACCTCCAGCGCGATGTTGTGGAAGGTGTTCACATAGGCAGCACCGCCCAGGAGTCCCTCATACAGAATGATCAGGAAGACGAGGTAGATGCTGGGCAGGAAGCTCAACCACACGTCCACCAGCAGGAAGGCCAGGTTGAAGCACTATGGATGCAGGGGAGGGGAGGGCTGAGCCTGGGACCGGCGGCGGGCAGGGAGGCTGCGACCCCATCCAGTGGCCCCCGGTTCTGAGAGATGCTGAGAGGGCTGACAGGCCTGGATCACATCCCAGCACCCAGCTGGCCTACCAGACCCTGAGATCCGGGGTAAGCCTGCTCTCTGTCCCGTCCCAGCACCCGAGACCTCGTAGGTCTCTCCCCCACCTCACCTTTGGTCCTGTCACTCCTGCCGCCTGGAGCGCTATTGCACCTTCCCCTCACTTGGGATCTCCTAGCCACCACTGTTCATGGCTCAGCTTAGATCAGGACCCCTCCCACCCCAGTGCCCTCCTCCCAAGGGCACGCCCCCCCCCCCCCCCCCATTTTACCAGACTGAGGCTACACATGCAACAGCAGTTCTCAACCGGCTGTGATTTTGCCACCCAGGGGACATTTGGCAATATGTAAAGATGTTCTTGGCTGTCACGAGTTGGGGACGGAGTAGGCAGAGGCCCAGCCCCCTGCAGGGCATGAACGGCCCCACGACAAAGGATGGTCCAGCCCCAAACGTCAACAGTGCTGAGGTTGAGAAACTCTGGCTAAAGTGTTCTCAGTTCTCTTATGAAGCTTCTCCGACCCCACCCAAGGGGGTAGGTCCCTCCTGTGTGCTCCAGTCCTTCAGAGGATCCCCAGTGCCCCAAGTCTGAGCACACAAGGTTGCCTCCCCAGTGGGTAGGCCACCGTGGCAGCTCACAAGGTTGATGTACATACACCTGGGGGTGTGGTGACCCACATAGACCTTGCCCTCAGAGGTTCTCATTCATGAAGTCTAAGGTAAGCTCAGAGACCTGCACGTAAAAGAACACACCCAGTAGGGGCGCCTGGGTGGCTCTGTCGGTTGAGCATCCGACTTCAGCTCAGGTCATGATCTCACAGTTCACGCGTTCGAGCCCTACATCGGGCTCTGTGCTGACCGCTCAGAGCCCGGAGCCTGCTTCAGATTCTGTGTCTCCCTCTCTCTCTGCCCCTCCCCTGCTCACTGGCGCGTGCACACTCGCTCTCTCTCAAAATAAGTAAATAAATACGCTTAAAAAAAAAAAAAAAAAAAGGACAGCTAAAATCGCAAGCCACCCATTTCAGTGGCATCTACTGAGTTCAGAATTGTTGACGCAGTGCTTTGGCACTTTGGGGGTACATAGCCCTGGGTTCGCAGTACTGCTCAGACCAACAGAGAAGAAAGCTGGAGGCCATTCACGTGGCGTCGTCATAACCCGGAAGTGCATAATCTTCACTTGCCCTATATCTCGTTATCCGAGGCATGAGCTCAGCTTATTAAAAAGGACTTTCCTGTACTAACCAAAGATGTAGTTTGAGAGTTACCTTCAGGGGCTGTAGACACATGACCTTGAAAACGAGTTACCTCCAGGGGCTGTAGACACATGACCTTGAAACAGCGAAGGCTGGTTATGTGAAGCTACTTGGGTTAGACCGTTGGGAGTGGATGGTGTTTGTGCACTTAATGCTGTAATACTTCTGCTGCGGGAAGTCAAAATTTGCTCGCCAGCCTTGAGGTCAATAGCCTGTTGACTACGACATCACTGATTCTATTACAATGAACCATCCAGAATAAAAGAATGGTACATTTTTTTTTATCCTTAGAAACATTATTTGAAACCCTGTGTCTCTGCACGAGGCTTGTGGAAATAACCATTAAGTGAGTGCTTCTAATGGGTTAAAACAGAATACAAAATCTCATTTTCTTCTTCTTCCTCTCACCTCTATTTCCTAGACTGCCCTGACAAGTAGGTGTTGGCCACACCCGATTTATAGAGGAGGCGATCTAGGCTCAGGCTGGTGTAGAGACCGGCCCTAAGTCACCCAGCTACAGAGTACACAAGCTGGGATTTGCACCCAGGTTTGCCAGGCTGCCGAGGCCACGCGTTTTACGCAGAGCCGGAGCCCTGCTGGCCTTCTGTCCCCCGGGCCCAGAACCTGATGGTGAGCAATAAATAATTCCTGCTGAGGGAGGGAAGCCTGGGGTCTGGGAAGCCGGGAGCTACGGTGGGAACAGAGGGAGGGCTGGGCTCGGTACCTGCAGCAGGGCCAGGACCCACGTGAAGCGGATTCGACAGCAGCGGAGAGAAGAGCGGGACACAAAGACGCCGGCCTGGTAGAGCATCTGGTACCTTCGGTGGAGGCAGGGAGCAGGAGGAAGCCCTTCTGGGCGCCACCCCCAGCCCCCTGCCCGTCCTGCCGCCACACCCTCGCCCTTCTTACCAGCGGTACTGCTGAGCGTGAGTCAGGGACGTGTTCCGGAAGAACAGGAGCTCAAACTGCAGCAGAGAGCAGACAGGGCAGACGGTCAGAGACACGTGGGGCCCCGCCTCCGTTGCTACTCCCCCCCCCCTCCCAGCAGCCCTCACTCACAAGCCCCTGATTGATGAAATACTCCGCAAAGTAGACCAGGACCAAGGGGACGATGTACCACAGCAGGCCCTGGAAGGGTCAGAAGCTGTAAGTGGCAGGCTGGCAGGTGGGCACTGGCCACGGGGGACCCGCCACCATCCATACCTTGAACACGGTCCACCTTTCCTGAAGGGAGAGGTTCGAGCTGGAGTCTGCAGGGGAACAGGGAGAGAAGGGCAGGTGAGGCTGGCACGTTGACTCGGCAGAGGGTGCTGGTGTGCAAGAACCAAGCACGCTCACGCTCACTGAGCGCGCTTAAATGCCACCGGACTGTACAATTCAAAATGGTCAAATTGAGGGGCGCCTGGGGGGGGCTCAGTTGGTGAAGCGTCTGACTTCCGGCTCAGGTCACGATCTCGCGGCTTGCGAGTTCGAGCCCCGCGTCGGGCTCTGCGCGGACAGCTCGGAGCCTGGAGCCTGCTTCCGATTCTGTGTCTCTTCCTCTCTCTGCCCCTCCCCTGCTCGTGCTCTGTCTCCCTCTCCCCCTCTCAAAAATAAACATAAAAAAATGGTGAAATCGGTAAACTTCACGTTAGCTCTGTTTTACCACTGCTTAAAAAGGAAGGAAGGAAGGAAGGAAGGAAGGAAGGAAGGAAGGAAGGAAGGAAGGAAGAAAGAAAGAAAGAAAGAAAGAAAGAAAGAAAGAAAGAAAGAAAGAAAAGAAGCCGGTGAGACGTCTTCACGGCTCATGTATACAGCTCAAAGGCTACACACTCCATCCCAGCCAAGCTGGTCCCTCCTGTTTCTTGAACATCCAAGTTCATTCCCACCACAGGGTTTTAGAATTTGCTGCTCCCTCTGCCTGCAACCTGTTCACCCCGACATCCATAAGGCTGACACCCGGTCATTGAAATTTCAGCCCAAGGACACTGCCTCAAAAAGGCCTTCCGGACCACCTTCTCTATGCAGGACCCCTCTTTTTCCCCCTGGCTCCCAGCAGCAAAACCGCTTTATGTCCGGCCAGCACTTACCAATGCTTGAAAACAACACATTTCCGATTCAGCTGCTTCTTCACGAATCTCCCCCCTTTCCTATGTCAGTCACCTGGTACCCCCAGCCAAGTGCTCAATGAGAGCACTTCTTGAATAGATGAACGCAAATGATTCTTACCGTAACCAGCACATCCACTCCCCCCCCTCTTCCCGACTGGGTCCACTGTAGACAGCAAAGGCTAAAACCCAGCGAGAGAGACAGTGACGGCTCTGCGTCTCTTACCTGGCTTCACCTCGGGGGCCTCGCTGTTTATCAGGGGCTGCCGGGCTGATGTCTCTGCCTCTTCCTCCCCTCCAGGGTCCTGGGGCTCGGGAGATGTGAGCAAAAAGAAATAGCTAGGAGCAGGTGGGATGAAGGTAAGACCAGAGAGGCCGCTCCCTCCCAGGGCACCACCCCCTCCACCCATCATTGCCACAGCCCCCCATCCCGTGCCAGAGTTGATCGCTCTAGCTACCGTGTGTTACGCATTCATTCAACTTTTCAAATTTCCGTCACTTCTAATATGCCATATCTACGCTCCTCCTATATATAATTTTTTTTTTTGCTTGTTATTTTCCTTTAAATTGATTCCCTTTTTCTACGTGGCCTTGTTCTAAGCATTAATATGTGGATAACAGGTTGGATTGGCTAGTTTAAATTTTTTTCCTAATACACTCAAAATTAATCAAGTAAGGGTCCCCCCCCACCCCGCCCCCCGCAAATCATCTTGGGATCCACACTGTACCAGAGGCTTCACACACATCACCTCATGAGGACACAAGGAGAACTACCGCCGTTTAAGATATGGGGAAACTGGGGCGCCTGGATGGCTCAGTTGGTTAAGCATCTGACTTGGGCTCACGTCATGATCTCACGGCTCGTGAGTTCGAGCCCCGCCTCAGGCTCTGTGCTGACAGCTCGGAGCCTGGAGCCTGCTTCCGATTCTGTGTCTCCCTCTTTCTCTGCCCCTCCTCTCCTTGCGCTCTGTCTCTCTCTCTCTCTCTCTTTGTCTCTCTCTCAAAAAACAAGTAAGCATTTAAAAAAAAAAAAAAAAGATACAGGGAAACTGAGGGCCGGAGAGGTGAAACACCTTGCCCCACACTACATCGCTAGCAAGTGGCGGCTCCAGAACTCAAACCAGGTCCATCAGAGTCCAGAATCCACATCCCCTCTTTACAAGGCGGCCAGGATCAGAAGACTGGGAGCAGGGTCTAGTTCTCTCCCCTAACCCATCACCCTCCCAGCCCAGGCAGCCTACCTGGCCAGCAGCAGGGCGGGGATACCCAGCATGGACAGCAGGGTGTGCTGGGGGGAGAGGCCAGCCTGGGTGAGGCCCAGGTAGGACAACGCTCCCAGCAGCCCTGCTCCCCCGGTTCCTGAGGACCACCAGGAGATCACAGCCCTGAGAGAAACACAAGGGTTGAGGAAGGACCAAAGCCAGCACCAGGAGGTCCTCTCCCCGACTCCCTGCTCTGCCTGCTTACCTGGGGTAGAAGGCGGTGAGCGAAAGGAAGGTGACCTCCCCCAGACCTGACGAGATGCTAGCCAAGACCACACCTGGGGGGGTGGGGGGGGACAAGCATGGCAGTGACCACACCCAGCCTCCCTGATATCTCCGGTCCCCTGAGGTGTCTGGCCAGGGCCTCCTCTGCATCAGCTCAGCGGAGCTAAAAACAGATCCCTTGGGCAGGCGGGCTTCAGACCTGGAGTAGAACCAACCCGCTCCCCCGCACATCCTCTCACAGGGAATGGTACCTCCATCCACCCATTTATCAACTCCGGAGCAAGAACTCATCTCTGATGCCTCAGCCGTCATGGAGTCTTGGTGACTGCTTGTCTTGAGCTCCCGGTATTCCATCCATTCCCTCCTATCTCCCCACCCCCCAACCCCTCCAAAACGACCTCATCCCCCCTCTCCTGCCTGTGACAGTCCTGGCAGGCTTCTGAGGGTTACACAAACAATCCCTTTCCTTGGGGAAGCTGGGGAGACTACCCCACGATGCTCAGTTTCGGTTCCTCTGGGTTCCCCACCTGACACAAAACCTCACACTCACCACACAGGCTGGTCCCCACTGAATGAGAAAAGGCAACCAGGATGAAGCTTCCCGCAGAACAAATCCCACTGACGAGCACCCGGGGGCTGAGGAGGAGAGGTAGCGAGAGAAGAAGAGGGTCAGCTTCCGCCCGCAACTCCCCAGCCCTCTGGCCGTCTCAGCCCTCCTGGCCTCCCCACTCTCAGATCCCACCTGCCCTTCCTCCCACCACCCCCACCCAGACCTGTAGGGCAACAGATGAAGACCAAGAGGGGCCAGCAATTTGATGACGAGGGTGGGGAGGATGTCGGCCAGGAGCACCGCCTGGAACGGGAGAACACATTGAGACCCCAGATGGTCCCAGGCACAAACCTCCCAACCAAGTGGCCAAGGAAAGACACACACCAGCCGGGTCGACCCGCTACAAACACAGGCCCTGAAGTCAGACAGCTCTGGGTTCGAGTCCCAGCTCTGCTGCTCCTTAGCTAGGAGTCAACAAGACATTCACACTCTCCGAGTTTCAGTTTCCTCGTCTGGAAAATGGGGGATGGTTATAGCACCTAGCTCGTAGCACTGCTGTGTGCATTAAATGAGCCAATATAGGCCACACACAGAAAAGGCTCAGTAAATGGTCTTGATTATTATAATCACGACAGTCGCAGCTGGGTGCTGCGGGTGGGGGTGCGGGGCAGGAGGAGACCAGATGGGTACTCACAGCCGTGGAGACAGAGTTGCAGTCAAATCGGGATGAACTATTGCGGGTGGTGGGCGCTGGGTCTGGGTCTACCTGATAAAAGAGAAGGGTCTTTTACCCAGGGAGGCAAGAGGAGAGACCAAAAGGGCCCGACTCCAGTCCCAGCTCAGCCCTAACTTGAAGGATGGCTTTGGCTCCGCACTGTACTATTGGGACCTGGCTTTTTCTATGTGCACAACAGGCAGGGTGAGGTGGCCGTGGAAATCTTAAACTAAGGACCCGAAGGCCAAAGATGGCCCTGTAAATGGGCTCTACTTGGGAACACATTCAGGAGCTTTCATTTTTAAAGATTTGGGTTTCCAGAAAAGCTGATCTTGGACCGAATTCCCTGTGGGGCCTGTAAGGAGGTGGCTGCTGGCCTTTGGCGTGCATCCCCTCGCTCATCATAGACAAGAGGGTCTCAACGGGAGGTGATTATAGCCCCCAGGGAACATTTGGCAATGTCTGGGGACATTCTTGTCTCAACTGGAGAACTGGGGGGCGGGGGGGGGGGTGTATGCTACTGGTATCTAATGGGTAGAGGCCAGGGATGTTGCTAAACACCCTACAATGCACAGAAAGCCCCACAACAGAGAATTCTCCAGCCTAAAATGTTCAGTGCTGGGGTTAAAAAAACCCTACCAGGGCCCCACCCAGCCAAAATTTGAGTTTGGATACCTGGCACCAGTTGATTCTTAAAAACCCTTCTCACTCTGAGGTCTGGGAGATTGGGAACTTTAGTCCTCTTGCCCCAACCCTTGGCTACCCCATTCCCTGAGTTTTTCAAAGGGGCCCCTGCCCTAGGTTGAGTTCTTCATCTTCCCATAATGACTAAATATGGTGGCGGTGATAGAGAGGGTCACTTACATGGCTTTGGTTCCCGGATGCCCTCTGGTGGCTAAGGATGTCATGGGCGGCGCTGAGCATCACCACATAGGAAAAGTTGTTGCAAAGGCCCAGGAGCCTGGAGTGAGCATTATAGACCTTTTGTTTCTTCAGTTTTATTGAGATATAACTGACACAGAAGAACAGGTCCCAGCCTCCTTCCAGGCTTACAATCTACCCACAGTCCTAGCACCAAATCTCCCCTTCCTGTGGCCTTCAGTCAGCTCCCTTGTTTTTCTCTGTCACTAG
>NW_024412627.1:2794975-2799564 GCF_014898765.1 Herpailurus yagouaroundi
CATCTCCATTCAATGTTAGGGCTAGAAATAACTGGCTTTGGGAGGCAGACTTGGGTCCACATCTTATCTCTCCCAGGAAGAGAAGGAAGTCGTCCTTGATGCCTGTCTCCTCCAAGCTTCCACCATGATTCAGTTCCTGGGACTATTCTCATCCACTGATCCACAGTCTCTGACGTGCTGTGGGACAGTAGAAAGATCCCGGAGCTTGAAGCTCGGAAGGATCACGTTCAGATCCCAAGCCTGCTGCTTCCTACTTGAGTGGCCTTGGTCTCATGGGTAAATGAGCATACAAGTTTCTCTTCTCACTGCCTCGCAGGGGGCTGCAGGGATGAAAACAAGATAATACCAAAGTCCTTTATGACCCATGAAGAATCTTTTTTGCTTAGTCTCATTTCCCAGAGCCACGCTCAGTGATGGGAAAGGAACTGGGCCAAGAGCCAGAGAGTTCACGTGCTCCTTCCACAAGCCTACAAAGTGGTACTACCGTTCTCATCTTGCTGCTGTGAAACCGAGGTTCAGAGAGGTTACGAGACTCTTCCAGAGTCACGTGGGAAGTCACTTCCAACCCAGTGTGCCACCCAAGCCCTCGATGGTCAGGTTAGTGCTAGAAGCATTTCCCAGAGCTCAATATTTGAATGATTCCAGGAGGTAGGTGGATGATCGTTTAAAAAGCAGGCATGTGCTTTTTAAAACATGCATTGGGAGAAATACTGGCTTTCCGTCTAGAGTAGTGATTTAAAGTTTTCTTTAAAGAAACACATGCATTTACAAATCTAAAGCCTGACTTGCTTGAAGTAAAACACGAAGTAGTCCTACAGGTGAAATGAGGATCTGGCCAAAATAAGAAGGTGGTAAGTAAATGAATGAAGTCTGGGAACTTTACCGGCTGCCTTGGGCAAACCAACTGGCTCAGTAAATATTTGTGAATTCAGCTCCTTTTTCAGAGCTCAATTTTTTCCTCCTCAGCTCTTTCTTCCTGTTGCTTCCCCTCTTCCCACCGCATTTTTACTTCTGCTGAACTCTTCGGGCCACTCACCAGAAACCCATCGCGTTCTTCCAAAGGGCTCCCTGACGGTCTAACAGACGGGGCCGTGGTTCGGGGGCGGTCTCCTCCCCTGGGAAGGCGAGAAGAAGCGAGCATGATCTCCACCCCACTCGCAAGTGCACGAAGGCCCCACGGGGCTCCTCCCGGGGCCGAGCCAGCGCCCGAGGCCCGAGTCTGGTGGGGACAGAGGCTGTCACTGTCAGGAGGGCGCGTACGAATACGCACCCTCGGATTCCAAAAGGCGCCGCCGCGAGCCCGCACAGCCTCCCATGGCATCAAGTTCAGATCCCGCGAAGGGTTCAAAGTCAGCGAGAGTCCAGGCTTGGCTCTGACCCGGCGGATGAGGGTCTGCGACAGATGAGAAGGATCAACGCCCCAGTGCCGGTCCCGGCTACGGCTTCTCCGCCGCACTCGCGCCCGGCGACCCACCACGTTACCCCGGGCTCCATCTCGCGCCCTCGCACACCCCACCACGTCCCACCCGTTGGACTCTGCCCCCGCCCCCTTTAAAGCAGGGGGCTCTGCGGTCTGTACCTTTAAGAGCAGCTGCAAGTTCGGCCCCGAGGTACCGCAGGTGGGCGGCTCACGTGACAACACCAGCGGGTCCCTCATCACGTGCTTTTGGAGGTCACCACAACTTCCGGGTCCTCTCTCTGTCTTCGCTTTAGGCCTTCCCAGCCTCGGGGCGGGGGACAGAGAGAGGCCGGGAGAACCCTGGAACCGCTGGTTTAAAACTAGAGCGGGTAGGATCAGCAAAGAAGAGCCACGACATTAGACCAGCGGGGCGCAAGGTCTTGACCGTATCCTGCCAGCACTAGGCATGGCAGCGAGCGGCTTCAGCTCCTCTCGCGACCTTCAATTGCCAGAAATAAATATGGCCACCGGGTTACTCCCTTCACTGTTTCTGGCCGGGAACAAAGACAGCCAGTTTCGGGGCATCCTTATTCTTATCTGTTGCCCTTAGATTGCTTCGGAACTGAAAATAAAGATAACACTCATCAAAGAGGATGTCTACCTATTGGCAATATCCAAAGCATTAAAGAGATCCTTTTCCCCAAATTATCCTAGAACTGAAGATTATCACAGAAATAGCCCCGCCTCCCCCCTCGCTTTACAGATGAGAAAACAAAAACGGAAAATTGCTGGTGAAGACGCAAAGTGAGACCTAAACGTGACCTTAGAGACCTTTTTAGCAATAGGAAGTAGAGCACCAGAGGCAGGTGTGTTTGGCTGAGCAGGCTGCAGCAGAATTCCTGCCTGCATCGAGGATACTTAGACCTGACGAGTAATAAGGTCCAAGATTCTGATTCTGTGATCTCATCTGGTCCCTTTAATTGGAAATTTAGAAGGTGGGGATTAGGGGAAGAGATGTAGATCAAAGTCACTTCACATAGTCCCAAATAAGGAGTGATTATTCTCTTACCTTTCTCTAGGTAGTTAAGCAGCATCCTGAATTTTCTTCATGGAGTCCTTCCCCTGCTAATCCCTTCTATGGGCTTCCACCAGCTGGTGCCCACCTCTACCAGCTCTTTCTCACCACCAAGTCCTCAGACTGCTGTTTGAAATGTGGCCCCTTGGGCTGCTTCCCAGGTCACTCAACCAATGAAATATGGTGTCCTACTACCCTTGTGGTGCCCTAGGAACTCAGCAACATGTCATACATGGCCTCTGCCTTCAAGGAACTCACGAGAGGTTGAGAGGTAGACACAAATAACCACAATGCAAAGCTTAGCCAAGTTTTGTTTTGCAAGAATGACTACAGATGAGGGAATGGACATTGGAGCACCAGCCCGGCCCCTTCTTCCCCTTAGGGAAGCATTAATGACCCTGAAATGAGAAGCCAGAGCTCTTACCAACCCCTCTTCACTCCTACTCCTTGTCCCTAGGCAAAACAGGAACCACAAACCCCAGCTTCCTCTCACAGAGTGGCTGTGGCTTGTGGGGGAGACGGAAATGGCTGAGGTGTGAATACAAGACCTGAGTCATTTAGGCTGCAGTTGCCACGGCCCCCTCCCCCCTCCCCAATTCTGAGGTCTCCTGCTCCTATGTTTTTCTTTATGGCCTCCCTTCCCTTGCCCTTCAGCTCCAACTATGCACCTGAGTCCCCCCAGGTGATGCACACCCATTTCCCAGCCAGGACTGGAAGCTGCTGTGGGCACCGCAGAGGGTGGGCAGGGCCTGGGGAGGGGATGCGTCAGGCAGACTTAGGGGAAGAGGAAGTGTCCTGGGCCCCGGGGAAGACTGGCTTGTCTCGGTGGGTGGGGACGGTCATTTGTCAGCTTTCTGGACACACAGAGACAGACAGGATGGATTTCCTCCGGCTCCATCTCCCTGGGCTGCATCAGGCCTTGAGGGGGGCATTGGTGAGAGGGGCAAGGAGATGCCAGAGACTTTCGCCCTGCTCCCTGGGGCCCCCCCTTCCCTCCACCCTTTGAGACTCTCCTCAAGACTTGAGATTCCTTTCCCAGGATCAGGTAGCCTCCTAGCCTGATTGTTTCTGGATTTCAATACCCCACCTCCACAGATACATCCCTACCCCTAATCTAGCCCTTTCCTTTTCCTTCTGCAGATACAGTTCTCTTTCTCCTTCCAGATCCCAGAACCCCTCTTCTGTATCTGAGTTTCTCTGGGCCAGGGTCCCATCCTAAACAGTTCTAAGAAGGCTGGACCTCCCCTTAATGCCTTTGTCCCCCTGCCCCTTCTCTTCCAGGATTCCCTCAGCACCTTTGTCTCCTACCTTATGAGCGATGAGGTCCCCACTGTAGAGAGGAAGGGGGCAAGGGCAGCTGAGGAACTGGGGGAGGTGGCTGCAGGAAGGCCAGAGGAGACTGAAGAGAAGGGAGCCCAGGAGGCCCTTGAGGGCCTTGGAGGCAGCCAAAGCAAGGAGGGTGGAGGGCTGAGAGAGCCTAGAGAGGCTGGAAGGTACCAGGAGGGAGGTTCAGCTACAAAACAGACCTGGGATTGGGAAGAAGGCAGCTCCCATGGGTCTCAAGCAAACAGGCAGCTCACTGGGGCCTGGGAAGCAGCCAGGGCTGCCAGGTGCCAGGAGCCAAGTGCCCACTTAGAGGCTAAAAAGACGTTTGAGGCAGGGTCTAAGGCTGGTCGAGGCAACGGCAGCCAAACCCAGGAGAGTCAAGGGCCCAATGAGCAGGAAGTGAACAGAGAGGAGACACGGAGAACCTGGGGACGGGAGGAGGAGGCGGAAGAGATCAGGGAAGGGAAACCAGGGGTGGCCGGAAAGGCGGAGTCAGAGTGGACCTGGCAGAGGGAGCCCGAGGGGAAGGTAGCAGGGGACAGCAGGGAGTCATTAGAGCAGGTGTTCAAGGAGGCAGTTGCAGAGGAGATCCAGGCGCCTAGGGCCAAAGAGGCTGGGAAGGAAGGAGAGGTGATGGTGGTCCTAAGGGGTAGCCAAAGCACAAGGGTAGAGAAAACACGGGAGTCAGGGACAGAATCTGAGGCTGGGACAACCTCAGGCAGGGAGGAGGAGGCCAGGACAGCCTCAGGCAGGGAGGAGGAGGCCGGGACAACCTCAGGCAGGGAGGAG
>NW_024412627.1:2799574-2852229 GCF_014898765.1 Herpailurus yagouaroundi
GGGACAACCTCAGGCAGGGAGGAGGAGGCCGGGACAACCTCAGGCAGAGAGGAGGAGGCTGGGATAACTTTAGGCAGGGCAGAGGCCGGGACAACCTCAGTTGGGAAGGAAGGTAACCTCTCAGGAGCCAGGGAGCCAGAATATGGGGGAGTAGTCTCCGGAGAAAGGATCTCAGAGGGCTCTGGGAGGACCTGGGCAATAGAGGAGGCCACCAGGGAAGACCAGGAGGAGGAGGCGGATGAGAAGAGAAAGGCTGAGATGAGCGTTTCCCCCAAACAGAGCCAGGCTCTAGGAACTGAGGGTGTGGAGGAAGCAGTGAAGGACCAGCTGGCAGGGAGGGAGTCTGCAGGAGGCCAGGGGTCAGAGGGGGAGGGAGAGGGGTTTGAGGTCCAGGCAGATCGGGACGGGGAAGAGGCCGAGGGGAGGCAAGCCTCGGTGAACAGGACTGTTGCCCTTGGTCTGGAGGAGATGGTGCAGGCAGAGAAGGCCAAAGAGGAGGGAGAGAGTTGCTGGATCGCCGAGGCTGAGTTGCCCAAGAACAAAGTGGCAAACGAGGCTGAAGGCGGTGCTGGCTTGGAGGCAACCCCGGAGGCCAGCCTTGAGAAGGAGTGCAGGGGGGAGAAGAGCGAGGGGGAGGCTCGGACAGGTGGAGAAGGGCTGGCGTTGGAGGGCAGTGGCCTTGAGCACGAGGTCACCGAAGGCCAGGACCCTGAGCTGATGGCCGCCCCCCAGACCCCAACAGAGCAGCCTGAGGAAGGACTGGGGGAAGAGGAAGAGCCCCGGGGCATTCCAGCCCTGAACAAAGAGGAGACAGAAAGGAGCCCGGAGGAATACCCCAGAAACCTGGGGTATGGAAAGCCTGGTGCCTCTGGGACTGAAGCCCAGAGGAGGGACTTGGAGGGAGGGGATTCCCACAAAGAAAAAGCAGATGCTGAAGAGGGGGAGGAGGAGGCTGTAGGAAGCCAGGCATCAGAGGAGGCCGAGGAGGCCGAGGGAGGCCAAGAGTCTGTGCTCCCAGATGTCCTGGAGGCAGGTGGGGAGTGGAAGAAAGCCGAGGAAGCAGGGTGTGGAGCAGAGGAGGGAGAGGCCCGCGGAGCACAGAGCCAGGAGCCAGGTGGAAGGTTCAGCGCAGGGGCAGGGGCAGGTCGGGCACTGGGGGAGTCAGATGCCCGAGACACCGAGGATGAGGAGGCAGAGGCCACGGTGCCCTGCAGGGCAGACACGACATCCAGCGGAGTCTGGGGGCTGGAGGAGGCGGCTCTGAGCCTCCGGGACAGCGAGGACACAGGGGTCAGTTCTTTGGCCGCTGAGATAGCGGGGGACAAGGCCGATGGGAGGGCTGCTGTGCCTGGGGGAGGGCCCAAAAGAGAGGCTGGGGGAGCTTGGGAATCAGAAGGGAGGCAGGAGGCTGGGGGAGGAGAGGAGCTGGTGGAGGCTGCGTGGGAAAAAACCCGAGGGGGGCCAGAGTTTGGCCCGGAGGGCTCAGCAGACATGGAGGTAAATAGCAGAGGGGGCCCAGAAGAGGCTTTTGAGGCCGGAGACAGTGAGCCCAGGGGAGAGTGCGCAGAGGTCAAGGAATCTGCAGTGGCAGAGGGAAGCTGTGGGATGGACAGCTTTACCTGGGGTTCCCAGGTGGCGAGGGCAGAGGGCGCCATGGCCACCACGGTAGAGGCCGAGGGGCTCCCAGGAGGGCAGACGCCGCCGTGGGAACAGGAGGCTGCGGGATGGCAGTTAAAGGAGCAGGGGCAAGGCGATGAGGGGCAGCGTGGGGACCTCCACCTTGAGGAAGAGGCACAGAGGCCCCTTGACGTGGAGGGTGTTGAGGTGACTGAAGACCAGAGGGCAGAGGCCGAGGAGATTGTTCCAGAAGGCCCGGAGGACATCCAGGGCCAGGAGGACCAGTCAACATACCAGGAGCCTGGGCCACGTGGGGAGACGGCAGCAAGTACCGGAGGGGATGCTCACGGCAGCTGGAGTGAGGTGAGGGCTCCAGCCAGGGTCCGGGGCTGGACAGAGCAGAATATTGAAGCCAGCCCCTTGGTACTCGGTGCCCCTGTCCCTGCAGGCCCTGCTTCCTGGGTCTCGCCTGGACGTCTCTGTCTCGCGGAGCCGTGTACTCCTGTCTCGAAGCTCCTCCCAGCGTCGCTCCCGGCCCTCTTTCCGACGGACCCCCGCCCCTGAGCGGCAGGAGGAGCCTCCCAGCCCCCCGCCTGAAGAAGAGCCGTCAGCCCCCGAGCAGAGATTTCTCCGGCCAGAGGAACCCCCGGAGGCAAGCCCCCCAAGGCCTGAAGGGACCCCACTGCCAGCCAGGAGAAGGCCCCTGGGACACGGGTAAGCAGAGGGCGACGTGGCTGGGCCGGGGTGGGGCCGTGGACACGTGGAGACCAGCTCCCACAGCCCGTCTCCACCTGCAGGTTTGGCCTTGCCCACCCTGGCATGATGCAGGAACTGCAGGCCCGACTGGGCCGGTCCAAACCCCAGTGAGTGCCCCGAGCCCCTGGGAGCCGGGCCCTGAATGAGCGTCAGAAGGATCCACCAAATCCTGCTCGGCCTATCTCCCTCTGCCACTTTGGACACACCCTTTTCCACCCTCTGGGCCTTGGTTTCTTGGTGTGTCAAGCTCGGAGCAGACAGAGGCAGACATCCTCGAGAAGCGTGAACTGGAGGAGTCTGACTGCAATGTGGCTGATGGACACGCCCCCCCCCAACCCCTGGCCCGCTGGGAGCGCGCCCCTCACGGCCCCGTCCTGATCATGCCTCCGGCGCATCTCTGCTGTCTGCAGGACCGAGGGGACGGGACAGTTCTCCTCACGGCCTTCCCTCCCTGACCTCTCCGGTCCCCACCCAGGCCTCCAGGGGGCAGTGCAGTGGGAACTCAAAGCTCGGCGGGGTGGGCGCTAGCCCGGAGGAGAGGGGTCAGGAGGCCCTCTGGACCTCCATCTGCAACCAGAGGTTGATGGGAGACGGATCAGTGGCCTTGAGCTTTGAAAAACTCACGGCTCTGCAGGTTACTGTGGCAACCACCAGCCCAGCAAGCCAGTCTGGGGGAAGGTGGGCCAGGAGCCCCCGAAATTTAGGAGCAGAGAGGGGTCCAGGGTGGCCAGAGACTACAGACCACCCCCCCCCCCCCAGACCCTTTTGTCCTTTGGCGTCAGGCACCCCTTCTGGGAAAAGAAGCCGAGGCCGAGAGAGGATGACAGTGCTTTATTCGGCACCCCGCACGGTGGCCTAGCCCGGGGACAACTAGCCGGCTCTGAAACAATAAATAAACCATCATTTTCCTAAACAATAAATAAATATCCAAGAAATAAATATCCGGCAGGGCCTGGAGGGGGCTTAAGTTATTGGGTGGGGGCTGGGGCGGGAGGCCGGTGGAGTCCTGCCCTGTTTAAGGCAGACGAGCTGGAGGCTGTCCCGTTGGCCCGAACTGAATGAAGGGCGAAGGGAAGGGGCTGAGCGGTCACCCCATCAGGGCCGGGAGCCGAATGAGGACCCCGAGGCCGGGGCTGGGTTTCCGGCTTGGGAGAGTAAGAGCAAGTCCCTTACGGCCCGAGCTAAGACGAGCTCCAAGGAGTGCAGCAGCTGGTAGGTATAGAGGAGCTGGGGCCAGGACGGCTGCCCTGACACCCGTGAGAGGCCACTCGGAGCCCCTGGGAGCAGCTCCTTCCTCTCCTCGTCATCCTCCTCGGGGAGGTTGAGTCCCGCAGCCAGCACCTGTGAGGAGAGGCCCACGGGTCAGACAGTGGCCAAGTGGAGACCCCGAGCAAACCCTTGTTCCTTTAGGTGCCCAGTGGTAACAGAATGACATCGGATGCCACGAGGTCATGATTTCCCTGGACAGCCCCTACTCTAGACCTTCCATTATGTCATCGTCTCACGTGTCCTGCCTGATTTTTTGATTCGAGAAAATGGAAGTCACCGAGCCAGATGCCGCGTCCGGGGCGGGCACACGATCCCAGGATCGCCCTGGGCGTGTGGGATGCCCGAAGTTCTCCTCTCGAGGGTCATTTGGGGGTCCGGAGTGGGCAGCAAGGTGGGACAGCCAGTTTTTATGCTGCTTACATTTTATTAAGGATAAAATGCCTGTTTCCCTTGGAGATATTCGGGAGGATCTGGTGACGTTAGGGGCTAAGGGAGAAGGGACCGAGCTTTGCTGTAGGGCCTGCTAATGCCAGCAGCTGTTCCGGGTGCTTCAGAGCTATTTGGATCAAGACATCAAGAGGAGGCAGAGATTCGGGGGGGCAGAGCCAGGGCCTCCACACACACACACACACACACACACACACACACACACACTCAGAGGATCTACAGCATCTCCTTCCAAACTTACCCAACCTGCGGGCAGGGAGTGTTTGAAAAAGGGGGCCCGTGAGCCTCAATGTTATGTGTTGGTCTCTGGGAGTTCAGGAGGGGGGTGAACACTCTACCTGGAAGTGGAGATGCCGCTGCAAATCCCGGAGGTCCAACCTCATGGTCCATAGCTCTATCTTCTCTGAGCTCGTCCAGCCCCCCTGGCTTCCCAGGCTTCCCAACAGGGCATGGAAGGGGCGAAGTGTCATGAAGAGGAAGCAGAGTCGTTCTGGGTCCTGCGGGAGGGAAGGGAGGGGGTCAGGAAAGGCTTGCAGGCTGAGGATCAAACCTAAGCCCATCTCCACTGTCCTATCACTCTCTCTCCACAACCCCACTCTATCCTCTTCCCTACCATCCCCTTTCATGGTCCTTTCCTTTTTTTTTTTTTTTTTTTAAGTTTATTTTTGGGGGGGGAGGGAGGGACAGAGAGAGAGAGGGAGAGGGAACCCTAAGCAGACTCTGTGCTAACAGCAGACTGGGGGCTCGATCTCAGGAACCGTGAGGTCGTGACCTGAGCCGAGATCAAGAGTTGGACGCTTAACCGGCTGAGCCACCCAGGCGCCCCCCTCCGTTTCACGTCCATGGCTTCACTTGTGTTTTTATCCTGTCTCCAACTTCCTTCCCACACTAATCCCACGCCATCCCTCCTCCGTATGTGCAGCCTCATTCTGACATGACTTCTCTATTCCAGCTGGATCTTTATATCCGGCGACATGCCAAGCCTCATCCGGATCCAATTCCTCCATTCACCCCCAAATCCATTTTCCATTCAATCTCCTGACTTCATCACCATCCACCCGGCCCGGCCTTGCTGCCAGCTCTCCTGCCCCACCCCACCGGCCCCCAACTCACAGAGAGGCTGTGCCAGGCCTGGAAGGTCAGGGAGACATTGGGGAGCTGATCTCCCAGGGGCAGGAGGTCCAGGCTCACTCCTGGCAGGTGAGATTCAGCCTGTGGGGCAAGATCTGTTAGTGGGGGGGGGGGGGCAGAGGGATTGGGGATTCGCCCGTCCCCAAAGCCAGCTGCATCAGAGAGAGACTCACAAAGCGGTGGGCCTGGGTCCGAACCTCGGAGAACAGCTTCCTGGCGAGGTGCAGGCTGACCTTGAACTCCCTCCGCAGCTCCTGCAGGCTCAGGGGGGGCCTCCCTGGCGGCCTCGGGAATCCCCAAACACCAGCACGAGCCAGGAGCAAGGAGAGCAACAAGAGGCTGAGCCCTGGAGAGAGGGGGGAGATGGGGGAAAGCTCGAGAAGAGCTCAACATGCCCCTTCTGAGCCTGTGCTGTAGGCAAAGCCTGTGTGCCATTTTGCTGACCCCGCAAGGCCGCTAATAACATGGAAGCTATCGAGGACACCATACGGCATCTCTGTCTGAACGAAAGGAAGGGACCCCTTCTCAAGGCGGACACGGCCTTGCACAGAAGGCCCACATTCGCAAGCAGATCTCAGGCTCCATCTCGGCCCCTCACTAACTCCCTTGGCTAAGTGTCTTTTTCGGTGAACCAACCGCTCAACGGTGTGTGGCAGCCTGGGGGCTATCATCCGTGCATTTTGCAGATGAGGAAAACGTGAGGCTGACTAGCCCAGGGTGGCGTGGCGAGAGGGGGAGGGAACCAGGACTGGATTCCAGATCTGCCCAAATGCAGATCCTGCGTGCTTCTCCCGCAGGGAACTCAGACGAGGCAGCCACCTCCCCTGGAGTGGGCACTCTGTTCTGCCGAAGATTCCTGGGGCTTAGCCAGGCGGCTCTGATGGCCTGAACTGGAGCCCCAGGGGTGGGTGGGCAGTGCTGGAGACTCTACCTCGGAGAGTCAGAAGGACAGATTGGTCCAGCCACCCCCGAGGCTGATGGGTCACTCTGCAGTGTCAGAAGAACAGGGGGTGCCAGGGGGAGGAAGGGGGCCTGGGATGGGAGGCATAACCTCTGTTTCTCGTCCAGGTCCTTCCCTGGATGAGATGAGTCGCCTCTTATCTCTGTGCCTCAGGTTCCCATCCGTAAAATGGGGTAGTCAGGCCAGCTGGTTTCTGAAAGTATTTCCGGCCTATGTTTCCTGGACAGAAGAGAGAGGGGCCCTAGGGTGGGGGGGTCTGGGAAGAGGCCAGGGTTCGGTGGTTTCTCCATCAGGGAGAGGAAATCTAGCAATCATGGAGTTACACAATTCTCCTCGAAACACAAACCAAAACTAAGCTGTAAGTCTGTCTGTTCCCGCTCACCCTCCTCTCCATGCTTCTCCCTTGTCCATTCTTGATTTCTAACGCCTGGGCTCTGCTTCCAGAAATGTCCTGTACGTAAAGGTGAAGGAGAGCTTCTGGGTCCTTCACCGGCCAATGTACTTCTAGAGGTGGTGGGTGGTCCCTGGGACCCCTAGCATCCAGGCTCCCTGGTTTAGGGACCACATCCCAGGGACTTCAGGCAGAGTGGGGTTCTTCTCAGCTCTGTGTTGAGGGAAAGTGAGTACCGCAGGCTCTGGTGGATATTGCCACCCCAAATCGAGCTGGGCCACTTTCTAGGGCTTCCTGTCTGAGCTCTGGGACCCCAGACCCTTCCCTTGGCTTCTCCCTACGCTCTGCACGCAATCCCAGCTCCTTCTTGGTCCCTACTATGGCCCTACCATCTGCTCTTCCTTCTGTGTCTCTGTGTCCTTGAGTCGCCCACTGTGGATTGGACCTCCTTCCAAGCTATAGACCCTTGACCCAGTTAGGCCGCCGCCGCCTTGGCCCCCGCCCCACACTCCAGCCCACTCCTCCTGCCCTTCTTCCTCTCCCAGCCCCGGTTCTCAGCCAAACTGTCCCGTCCCCGCTCAGTCGCTCCAGCCAAACTCCTGGTCCTGGTCCTGGTCAAACTGGCTGCCCGCCTCTCCCCATCCGGGCCGGTCAAGGCTTCCCATCCGCTGCCCAGCCCTGATCAAACCATCACCCTCATTCACGCCAGCCTCATTCCTATCCTCCGGTCGACTGTATCCTGTATCCTTAGTCTTGACCCAGTAGCTGTCCCTCGGCCCCCGGCCCCCATCCACACCAGTCAAGCCCTCCCACCCCCTGCCCAGTCTCAGCCAAGCTTGCCACCCCCTCCGCCCCCCCGGCCCTGGCCTCAAACTCACGCCAGCCAAGGTCGCCTGCCATCTGGCCCATGGCGGGGCCCAGCCTGTGTGGCCAGCCATCTCCCGGGCAGGGGTCTTATACTGGGGGCTGCGCCGGTTTCACTTTCCGTCCTGCTTGTACTTTCGGCTTTGCGCTCAGTCTTCCCTCCTCACCACCCCTTGCTGAAATGGGGAAATGTCATTTCCCTTCCCAGAGGGGGCGGGAGGTGCAGCAGGGGGGGTGGAGGGGGTGGCGGGAAGCTAGGGTTTCGGTCAATCCAAGCTCCGGACCCCCCGCTGAGCTCCTAGGACATTTCCTCCCCTCTCATCCCCTCTCCCGGGTAAGTCACTGCTCTAGGGGCTGGTGATGGGTCCTGGACCCTCAACCCCTCCTGTTCCTCTGCTCTGTCATCATCATCCTATGCCATCACCAGCTCACTGTCTGGCAAAAGATGGACGGCCAGGTAAGGGGATTGCCCATCGGAGAGGACTTGAGGTTTTGAGTCATCCTACTCTTTTCTGGTTTACCAGATGGCTGAGTGAGGGAGTGCGAAGGAAGCGGGGAAGTCGCCGGGGGGGCTGGGAGGGGGGCTTTGTGTGGAGCAGTGGGGCCCCAGTCCGGGCAGGGGCAGGGCTCAGTCTACAGGCAGGGGCAGGGCAGGTGAGAATGGGCCGAGGGTAAGATCTGGGATTAGATCTCAGTCTGTAACCATGATCGGGACTTGGTCTACTAGGGCCGGACTTGGTCTAGAACTTTGTCTAGGGCCAACATCCTAGCTCTGTCTGTGTTTGGGGTCAGAGCCGTCGATGACCCGGAGGCTCTGCTTGGGACCCATCGGGGTTGAGCTTAGACCTCAGTCCAGATTGGGCCCAGAGCTCAGGCTGTGGCCGAGCTTCTGACAGAGCCTGTGACTCAGGTCAGGGCTCAGGTCTGGGCTGGGATAAGAGCTCCCTCGGTGACCAGGGTCAGAGCTCGCCAGGTTGGGGTTGTGTGAGGTCAGGATGGGGCTCAGCCAGGTCCGAGAGTAATCCTGCCCTGTGTGTTTCTGCTCTATGGATGGCTGTCAGGGCTGGGCTGCCTCCACGACAGGTCTCCCTTCCAGCACGGTTTCACCCTTCACCCCACCCTGGATTTTCCATCTTCAGGGACACGATGGGGGTTTCTTGGTCTTCCCCGAGGCCCACTTTCCTTTTGGGATCCGTGGGGTTTCCCTGTTGGGTCCCTGCAGTGAGACAGAAACCATGGGGGCTTTCCCTTCCTGTAGTCTGCCTCCTCGGCTCTACACAGGCCCTGCCCATCGGGGCCGCCTGGAACCAACTGCCAGGGAAGTACCAGTACATTTCGGGGAGCAATCCCAGAGGGCTGCTTGGAGGAGAAGGAAAAGGAAGAGCAGCTGGCACCTGCCTAGCCCAGACGGGTTTCGCTTGCCGCGTCCCCCAGTGGTGACAGCTCATTCTCCCACATCCCACGCAGCTGAGGCTCCCCACTGTGGGGGGTCCCAAACATCCTGAGACTGATCGTGAGGACAGACGCAGGCCCTGGTCGGTCTTCCTCCCATCCCCAAGTCCTGCGGCCACCCTGGAGGCATGCCACCCCACTCACCCTCTGATGCAACCACTCCCCACCCTTTGCCGGTACCCAGAACTGCCGTACCTCTCGAACCTCGAACCCCATCACCCGCTCTCTCACCACAACCTCCTGATCCTCCCGACCTTCTCTGATGGTTCTTCAAGACCTCCTGTCTCTTGTTGCGTCTCTGCCCTTCTCGATCCGGCTGCAGCTGACTCCCACAGCCTCATTCCTGGCCCCTGCCCTATTTCTGCTCTGGCAACTGGAGCTTCATGCTTGGACATGATGAACCACCTCAGACTTGCTTGCCTTTGCACACGCTCCTCTCTTTGCCTAGAATGTCCCACTGCCTTCTCTGGAGTTCCCTCTCCTCAACCTTTTCTGAACCTACCCCTTGTCACGGGCTTCCTCCCCTGAATAGCTCATTCCTTCCTGCCATAAATCCTGTCTCCAACAGACGTTTCATTTTTATTTCTCTTGCTTATTCTATCCTCGCTCATACCACTCCAGCCATCCTGGCTCCCTCATTGCCAGCCATGCATGCTCCTGCCTCAGGGCCTTTGCGCTGGCTGTCCCTTCTGCCTGGAAGGCTCTTCTTCCAGATATCTGCAAAGCCCACTCTCTTCTTTCGATCCCCACTCAAACGTCACCTTCTCAGATGGAGTCCTCACTGACTACCCTATTAAAATATGCAGCCCGGTCCCTGGCACTTTCTCTTTTCTTGGTTCTAGAAAGCAATGTTGCAATTTCCAACTGTAACTGTGGATCTATCCATTTTCCCTTTTAGATGCATCGGTTTCTCTCAACTGCTTTGAAGCGCTGTTATTTAGGCAGATACACCCCTAGGACTGTGATGCCTTTTTGAAGAGCTGACCCTTTTATCAGAATGTAATGTCTCTCTTTCTCCCTGATAATATTCCCTCTTTTTCCCTGAAGCTTACTTTTTTTTTTTTTTAATTAATTCAACCGGTCCTGCTCTTTTTGATTGGTGTTTACATAGCTTATCTTTTTTTTTTAACATACTCATTTTTAATCTATTTTTATTTGCAGTGGGTTTCGTTAAAACAAAATTTTAGATTAATATTTTTGTCAGTGTATATGGTATTGATCAGTGTCCGCCCTAAGCAAATAAACGTTCTATTGCTGACCGAAGGGATCTGTCCTATTCTGAATGTGAGGTCCGTTCTTAGCCCTGTGACCTCAGCGCCTTCATGAGTTCAAGATCATTAATTTGTAGTTTGTCCTACTTTGTTCCTGGTTATAAAGGGCAAGTGGTGCCCTTCCAGATTTTATACCTTTAAAAAATACACATTATTTGTGTGGCCTTGTTTTTTCTAGCTGGGTATTTTAGTACCATGTTAATTAGATGTGACAGTGAACATCTTTATTTTTGTCTTCATTTCAGAGAGTAAACTTTATTTATTTATACCCTTTAAAAATTGTATAATGTTTTTATTTATTTATTTATTTAAAAAAATTTTTTTTAACGTTTATTTATTTTTTTGGGACAGAGAGAGACAGAGCATGAACGGGGGAGGGGCAGACAGAGAGGGAGACACAGAATCAGAAACAGGCTCCAGGCTCTGAGCCATCAGCCCAGAGCCCGACGCGGGGCTCGAACTCCCGGACCGCGAGATCGTGACCTGGCTGAAGTCGGACGCTTAACCGACTGCGCCACCCAGGCGCCCCATGTTTTTATTTATTTTTGAGAGAGAGAGCGACAGAGTATGAGCGGGAGAGGGGTAGAGAGAAAAGGAGACACAAGAATCCGAAGCAGGCTCCAGGCTCTGAGCTGTCAGCACAGAGCACGATGTGGGGCTCAAATTCACAAGCTGCGAGATCATGACCCGAGCTGAAGTCGGATGCTTAACCGACTTAGTCACCCAGGTGTCCCTATTTATAGCGTTTTAATTGTTATTTTTTTTTTAATTTTTTTTTCAACGTTTATTTATTTTTGGGACAGAGAGAGACAGAGCATGAATGGGGGAGGGGCAGAGAGAGAGGGAGACACAGAATCGGAAACAGGCTCCAGGCTCTGAGCCATCAACCCAGAGCCTGACGCGGGGCTCGAACTCACGGACCGCGAGATCGTGACCTGGCTGAAGTCGGAGGCTTAACCGACTGCGCCACCCAGGCGCCCCTTAATTGTTATTTTTGAGAGAGAGAGAGAGAGAGACAGAAGAGTGCGAATAGGGGAGGGGCAGAGAGAGAGGGAGACACAGAATCTGAAGCAGGCTCCAGGCTCCAAGTTGTCAGCAAGGAGTCCAACGTGGGGCTCGAACCCACGAACCGGGATATCATGACCCAAGCCGATGTTGGATGCTCAACTGACTGAGCCACCCAGGTGCCCCTCAGAGAGTAAACTTTAAATTGTTCATTATTATTTTTTTCTTATTTTTTTTATAGATTCCCTTCATTAAATTCCAGAAATCCCATGTAATCATAGTTTGAAGACGTTATCTTTAATAACTGTTCACTTTAATTATTTGCCTGTGTCTCTTACATACACTTTCTATCCCTTTCCCTGCATTATATTTCTCCATAACATTTCAAAATATCTAACATTTTTGACCTCCTGGGTGACTCATTCGGTTAAGTGTCCGCCACTTGCTTTCGGCTCAGGTCACGATCTCACGGCTTCATGGGTTCGAGCCCCACAGCAGGCTCTGCGCTGGCAGTATGGGGCCTGCTTGGGATATTCTCTCTCTCTCTCTCTCTGCCCCTCCCCACTTGTGCTGTCTCTGTCTCTGTCTCTCAAAAAAGAGAAAACACCCTTAAAAATATTTAACATTTTCTCTCTCTCTTTTTTGTCTCTCTCTATGCACTAGAGCGCGAGCTCCCCAAGGGTGGGAATGTTTGCCAGTTATGTGCACTGATATATCCCCCGTAGCTAACAATAGCAGCTTCTTAGCCAATCAGCAAACAATTCTGTCTTTTATCACAGTGCCTAATGCAGGTTCTACTCACTGGCTGGCGCCCTGTCAGTTGCCCTCCTAGAGCGGGAGGTCTGGGACTCACTGCCGAGCCCTGAGCTCTTGCTGTCAGCCTTCCCTGACTCTGCCAAGGCTCCAGACAGGTACTGAAGGATGGAAATGGGGTTTTCTGGGCTGCTGGCCACGGCCCTGGGCTGATGATCTTGGCAGAGCCTTGCCAAGAAACCAGAGGGCCGATGAGGAGAGGTGCGGGGTGGTGGCGGGGCGTGGGGGGGTGGGGGCAGCCTCTGTCTATATCCTTGGAGGATGGGCCTGAGCCTGTCTCTGTCTACCTGGGCCTCAGTTGCCACGAATGGATCTTGGCTGGTGAGCTGAGGCTTGGGCTGGGAGCAGCAGGAAATCGAAGGGATGTGGTGAAGGCTGAGAACTGCTGGAAAGGAAACCAAGATCCCGGAGCTCTATGGACTCCGGGGTGTAGCTGACACTTCTGGTGACCTCAGGTGAGTCACTGGCCAGCTCCGGACCTCAGGTTCCTCATTGAGAAGCAGTAGCGGGGCGCCTGGGTGGCGCAGTCAGTTAAGCGTCCGACTTCAGCCAGGTCACGATCTCGCGGTCCGTGAGTTCGAGCCCCGCGTCGGGCTCTGGGCTGATGGCTCAGAGCCTGGAGCCTGTTTCCGATTCTGTGTCTCCCTCTCTCTCTGCCCCTCCCCCGTTCATGCTCTGTCTCTCTCTGTCCCAAAAATAAAATAAACGTTGAAAAAAAAATAAAAAAAAAAAAAAGAGAAGCAGTAGCAGTTTTCAAATGCTGCCCCTATTATTACGTAGGGAAATTAAAACCTAGATGATTTAAAAGAGAGAGAAAAGAGCCATCCGCCACATTTCTGATCATTTCCCAAGTACCCTGTTAGAGCTCTGACCCCACGGGACACTCCATGGGGTTGCATGGGAATCCTGCGCCCAGGAAGTAGAAGTTAGAAGCTTCAGATGTGACATCAGGATGGAATCAGGGAGGGGAAGTCTCGACTCAGAGTCACACAGCAGATCAGTGACAGGGCGAAGCCTGGAACTCAAGTCCCTTGTTTTCAGCTCGGGCTGGTGAGGGGAATCCCTGGGCCCTCTGATGTCAACTCCGAGACTTGGAACTAACCCCTCGGTTAAATCAAGCTGGGCTTCCCTGAAGGCAGGAAGGCTGGGGGGAGGTGGGGCCAGTCTGGAGCTGGGGCCACACCTCGGAGTCTCCCAAACACAGGTGGTGAGACCCTGAGCCCAGGCACAGCGCCCACCACTCCCCCCCTCCCCCCCAGCGTGGAGGTGGAACATCCCAGAGCCCCAGGCCCCATCACCTGACTTCTCTCCTGTTGTACACATGCACCCCACACCACACCCAGGGTCAGTCATTCTTTCTGCAGCATGCCCTCGCCACGCCCCTTCCCACCGACCCTGGGGGCTGTCTCTAGATGGGGTGTCTCCTATGCGACTCCCGACCTGGGGCGGGGGAGTCTGGCAAGGGGAAAGGGCTTCTCTCCTCGATCGCATCTCTTTTTTCCCTGTAAGAGAGAAAAAAGGCCTTAAGGCCATGGCAGACACCTAGGGAGGGCTGAGACAAAGGGGTGGGGGTGGGGGACGCACTAGTGATGAGCTATTTATCGCGGGGCGTTCTGTGTGCGCGACGCAGGAATGCAGGGGCGGGAAGACTGAGCCACGCAGGGTGTGGGGAGAAGGTGGGACACCAGCTCTGTGGAGTGCCGGGAAGGAAGAGTTTGAAACCCAGGAGGCAGGGCTGTCGAGGAAAAATCACCGGCCTGGGGGTAAAAAGTCCCGGTTCAAGTCCGTCCCAGCTCTGCTTGCCCTTCCCCCATCAAGTGTACCCTCTTGAAAGAGAGCGGCCCAAACACTCTTGGCTTCAGTTTCTCCATTTGTAAGATGAGGCTTGCGATCCCAGGCCTGCCCACCTCCCAGCTCAGACATGGAGGTGAACTTGGGAGACATAGGGGGTCACGGGTCAGGGCCCCACTTGGGAGTCAGTCCTACGCTGCTTTCACAGCCCCTATACTTCCTTTGGTCAAGTACGACCTTTGGCGAGGCCTGAAATCCCCCTGTTCTTGGCTCATCTACTAGGTGGGGAGGCTACTTATTCGCCCGATGGGACTGCGGTGACGATTACGCACATAAATGGCTCCCACTGAGTAGCTGTGTGATCTTAGGCAAGTTACTTAACCTCTCTGTGCCTGCTTTGCCAGCTATAACATGAGGCAAATAACACAAACTCCTAAGACTGTTTAGATGATTCAATGAGCTATTATTTACCAAGAGGTTGGAACAGGGCCTGGCATGTGGTAAGACAACAGGTATAAGGAAAGAAATGTTAGTTGTCATTAATAAATACACGGCATGGTTGCCCTCCGCGGACGAAAAAAGGTGGAAGGAGAGTGGGAAGAAGAGGGGAAGGAACAGAAAAGGCTGCAGTCACATCTTACGAATTAGGGACGGTTGGGGCTGTGAGTGGTGAGGGCACAGGCAGAGGGGACCTAGTGACCCAAAAACATGCGTCAGGGCAGAATTTGGGCCAGAAACAGAAATCGCCGGGAGCCAGCCAATTGGGCCCTGGGCCAGGGTGTGGACAGCCTCAAATATGAGAGCCAGTGGGTGGGACTCACCTCCCAGGCCAGGGGAGGCTTCATCCTGTCTATGAAGAAGACCTGGAATGGAGACAGACCCTGGGCTGAGCCCCCGGACGGGTCACGCCAGGTGTCTGAGGGAGGGGCGCAGGCCCGAGCACACACCAGGCCTCTGGCGGCCCTAAGCTCGGAGGCTGACACCGGGCCCTACGCCCCACCCAGAGCTGTCACCCCGCAGCCCCTGTGGGGTCTCAGCCACCCGTGGCTGCCGTGTCCCTCACTCGTCTGGCCCACTGCATGTGAAACCCCCAGGTGGCTCCCCCGGAATGGTATGCACCCACTGCTTATAGTTTTATGTCTTATCTGATTCATACAAAAGAATATATACAACCCACCCGCTTTTCTTTTTTTTATTTTTATTTTTTTTTTAATTTTTTTTTTCAACGTTTATTTATTTTTGGGACAGAGAGAGACAGAGCATGAACGGGGGAGGGGCAGAGAGAGAGGGAGACACAGAATCGGAAACAGGCTCCAGGCTCTGAGCCATCAGCCCAGAGCCCGACGCGGGGCTCGAACTCACGGACCGCGAGATCGTGACCTGGCTGAAGTCGGACGCTCAACCGACTGCGCCACCCAGGCGCCCCTCCCACCTGCTTTTCTTGCTCCTGCCTCAGTTTTCGTCCTGGCCTTACGGGTCCCCGTGGCTTCTCGTTCCACTCAGTGAAAACAAAACCCTCTGAATGGCTTACAAAGCCCTGGTGATCCTTCCCACTGACCTCCTTTATTCCCTCCCACACCTTCTGGCTGCCCCACAAACACTCCAGGCGCACTCCTACCTCAGGGCCTTTGTACCTGCTTTTCCCTCTGTGTAGAACACCTTCCTCAGCTCTTCAAATAACGGGCTCCTTGTACCTCCATCTGGTGTTTCATCTTTTCATGAATGCCTTTCTCCCTCTATGGCTTGAGGACTGTCGCCTCCTGTTCCCACCTACACTAAGACCCCTAAGATCTAGATGTTAGTCTCTTAGCTTTTCAATTTTTCTGCACATTCTGGGCCCTTCCCAAGGCCCCTACGGTCTTCCCCAGACCTCCTCCAGACCCACCTCCTTAGACATGAGTCCTGCTGCCAATATTGATGTGAACAACTTCCACTCTTTCCCCTTGGGGTAGGAGAGGGGAAGACAGAATTAGGGATTGAGTACTGAGGTGTGGCAACCATGGTCCCTGCCCCCAGAGGCGGCCACCTAGCTGGGAAGACTGGATACACGTGGGAGACCAGAGGCAAAGCAGGGCAGTTTGTAACTTACCAGTCTGCAGCTGTAACTAAACAGGCAGGATGTGAACTTGAACCTGCTGTTGGCTGCCCTGAGGGAAGAGAGGGAAGACTCTGCCTCAGTCTGGAACTGACTTTGGAAAGTAGAGCTGAGAGCCAGAGAGGGAGACAAGGGTCTTACAAGTTACTTTGAGCTCCTGGATCCAGCTCTTCCTGAAGCGATTACTTTGAAAAGTTTAGTTTCGTGAGTGAATCTCTAAAAAAAATATTTTTTTTAATGTTTATTTATTTTTGAGAGAGAGTGTGAGTGGGGGAGGAGGAGGGGCAGAAAGAGAGGAGACACGGAATCCGAAGCAGGCTCCAGGCTCTGAGCTGTCACACAGCCTGATGTGGGGCTTGAACCCACGAACCGCGAGATCATGAGCTGAGCCGAAGTTGGACATTTAACCGACTGAGGCACCCAGGCGCCCCTCTTCTTTTTTGCTTAAGCTATTTGGAGCTGTGTTGCCCCTCCCCTGCTTTGAGCCGCCTTCACAATGGATTTCCAATGTCAAAAATCACAGACCAGATTTTTGTTAAAGGATAAAGGCAAATACATCGTGTAGTAGAAAGAGCCCTCTGTTAGAAGCCAGTGGAGAGAGCATTTCAGATAGAAAGGACAACGTGAAAACAGAGTAGATGCTTGGTCAATATTTACCGAGCGCCAACTCAGTATGTCCGGGCATTGTTCTAGATATTTGAGTTCAGCAGTGAATGGGGCCAATGGAACGTTCTGCCTTCACAGAACTTATACTGAATGGAATAAAGTTAAAATTATATTATAATTATAAAATTATACAAATTAAAGTGATATAAAATGTAATCAAATGCTTCTATGTGCCCAGGTACTTTTCAACTACTGGCTCATGGAATCCCTATGCTGGAGGTATTATTATTTATATTCATTATATGAAGAAGAAACTGAGGCCCAGAGGGGTTAAGGCTTTGTGCCCAAGGTTACCCAGCTAGTAAGCGGCAGCTCTGGGACTTGAACCCTGGACCTCTGGTCTTCTTAGCCATTTATACTATACTGCCTAGCAGAGCGGTTAGCATTTTGAACCTTCTCTATACATCAGACATCGCTCTAATGGCTTTACATGCCCAAACTCGTATATTTCTCAAAACAATCCAGTTTACGGATGCGGAAACCAAGGTTGATAACACAACAGTAGCAGGACTGAAATTTGAATCAAAACAGAACAGTTTGAGAGGCCACATCCTTCCCCCCCCCTTATGGAAGTCTAATTGACAAATAAAATTATAAGCTAAGTGTACGAGGTGCTGATCTGATACGTGTAAACACCGTGAATGTGTTTCTCCCTTGGTGTTAATGAACAATCCATCACCTCGTATCCCAACCCCCCCTTTTTTTTGGTGAGAACATTTAAGTTATAGTCTCTTAGCAAATTTCAATTCCACTACAGCCGTGGCAGTTCATGCTCCTGATCACTGGCACCAACAGCCTCTAATTGCGGAGGACACAGAAAGGAAGAGGGGCCAGAAAACAGAAACCCTGCTCAGGAGCAAAAGATAGCAAGAGGCCTACCCCTGAGGCCTCCTCTCCAAATGGTGCCAGGGTTCGAACTTTTTTTTTTTTTAAGGTTATTTATTTATTTATTTATTTTTGAGAGAGAGAGCGTGAGCACAGATGCAAGTGGGGAAGGGGCAGAGAGAGAGCATGGGGGGGGCGGGGAGAGAGAGAGAGAGAGAGAGAGAGAGAGAGAGAGAGAGAGAGAGAATTCCAAGCAGGCTTTGCATGGTCAGTGTGGAACCTGACGCGGGGCTCGAACTCACAAACCCTGAGATCGTGGCCTGAGCCAAAGCCGGATGCTTAATCCACTGAGCCACCTAGGCGCCCCAGGGTTCAATCTTGACAAAGAGATGATCCCTCCTGCAGTCACTGAAAGTGCCAGGAGCCCTACTGGCCCGGCCCCCCCACCCTAGGGTCCTCTCCGTGTTCCCTTGCACCGAGGATCTTGCCAGGGTGACTGTGATGAGCAGCCAGAAGAATGCGGGAAACAGTGACGCTGAAAGAGGGCAGAGGAGAGGGGCAAATAAGAGAGGGTGGGACCCAGGGAGCCTCCCAGCCACCCCCCCCTCCCCCCCCGGAGCTCCACACATCCCACCAGGAATCTCATGGCCATTCCCCCAAAGTCCAGAACCTCTCACCTGTCCGGGAGTAGGAATATGCACTCCAAGCTTTCTATAAATACCAGGAAACCCTCAGGAGCAGAGGGGTGGGGGGTGTCTCCCAAGGGAGACAGGGCCCTTGCTGCCAGAGGGGAAGCTGGAGTAGAGGTCAGAGGTCACAGCTATGTCAGGCCCCGCCCCTTCCACCTCCCGGACCCCCATCCTGGCTCACACTCTCCTCTGCAGGTGATAGACCAGCCCTGCTCCCAGGACCCTCTCGCAGAGATTGCTGGTCAGGACCTCGTGCCCTCACCGCTGTCCTTGCTGGTCTGAGCCCCAGAATCCAACTGACCGCCCGGTCCCAGAGGAGGAGAGCAGGGCAGGCCCAGACAACTCCTATAGAAGCAGCAGATACACTGACTCCAACACCGTTCTCATTCAAGGGGGAGCAGACGTCAACACAGCCCTAAAATAGGCCAGACTGCAGCAGGAGGTACAGAGGAGCATGGGGTTCGGGGTGAGGAGAGGGTGGTTCTCGTGAGAAACAGAGGAAGCTTCCTGCAGGTGAGAATCTCTGACCCAGACCTAGCGAATCGCGTTCCTTTTCAGCCTCGGTTTCTGCATCTGCAAAATGGGGGTGAGGACTATATTTGCCCGGTGAGGTTGTGGGGTGGGTCAACTCTGTCGGGCGATCAGACGGGGGAAAACTCTGGAAGGCAACACTGATTGTTGGGAATTAGTAGGATTCTGACAGGACGGGGTGGGAGGAGAAACGTCCCCGGTAAAAAGAGCGCTGTGAAGTGAGACTAGTCCTGACATACTCGTCCGCGAATGTTTATTGTGCACCTACTTGACCAGCCCTGAAGAAGAACTTAGCCTGAGGGGCGGGTGGTTGGGGTCTGAACACCACACTCAACAATATGGACTGTGTCAAATGGGCAGTGGGGAAGCATGTTAAGGAGGATGGTGACGGAGAGGGCGTCCCCAGAACACCTTTAGGAGACTCCCCAGGGCAGTGCACCTGCTCCACGGAGGGGCCCAAAGCACCAGACTTAGGGGAGGAGGGGTCAGCGAAAGCAGAAGAGAGAACACTTAGGTCACCCAGCCCAGGCCCTGCCTTCTGCCTCTGGTCACTGAGCCCCTGCCCTTAGTGCTTCGGGCTTCTTGGCTGCCAGCGGTCACCTCCCCTAACCCCAGACAATAAATTAGTAAGCAAAATGCATAGTATGTTAGATGGGTACTATGTGCTCTTTTAATAAAGAGGAATTTCAGCACAAATGACTCCCTAACTTCCTTCTGGTCTTCACTTAAAGGCCCTCACAGCTCAGTGAGGCTTTCCCTAACCAAGGCGTGTTTTATTTTTTTTTAATGTTTATTTATTTTTGACGGACAGTGAGAGAGAGACAGAGAGACAGAGCATGAGTGGGGAGGGGCAGAAAGAGAGGAAGACACAGAATCCGAAAGCAGGCTCCGGGCTCTGAGCTGTCAACACAGAGCCTGACCCAGGGCTCAAACTCACGGACCACGAGGGGCGCCTGGGTGGCGCAGTCGGTTAAGTGTCCGACTTCAGCCAGGTCACGATCTCGAGGTCCGTGAGTTCGAGCCCCGCATCAGGCTCTGGGCTGATGGCTCAGAGCCTGGAGCCTGTTTCCGATTCTGTGTTTCCCTCTCTCTCTGCTCCTCCCCCGTTCATGCTCTGTCTCTCTCTGTCCCAAAAATAAATAAACGTTGAAAAAAAAATAAAAAAAAAAAACAAAAACAAACAAACAAAAAAAAACCTCACGGACCACGAGATCATGGCCTGAGCCGAAGTGGGATGCTCAACTTACTGAGCCACCCAGATGCCCCCCCCGCAACTGAGGCATTTTAAATTGCACACACCCTGCTGAAATTATTTTGTTTGTTCACTTTTATTGTTTGTCCCCACTGGAATGTGAGCTCCATGAGAAGAGAACTGGTTTACTGTTGTACTCATAGCTTCTAGAATATTCCCTGGCTCCATAAATATGTGTCGAAGGAATAAATGATTATTTCCTCAAACAGTAAAACACACACACACACACACACACACACACACACTCCAACAAAACTTCTCCAAACCAGTTCTCCAGAAAAGAGAGAACAGGATAAGCCTGCACAGAGCTGGTGTAAGCATTCCGTGAAATGATTACAAATGAACTTCAATTTTATAACTCAAATGTAAGGCAAAAGTTAGAGGGAGGATGTGTTCAGTCAGGAGGACTGAACCCAAGGGGATGGTGCTCATCCTCTGATTCCACAGCATTCACTGCTTTTGTAATCAGAAAAGCAAAGTATAGGGACGCCTGGGTGGCTCAGTCGGTCGAGCGTTGGATTTCAGCTCAGGTCATGGTCTCGAGGTTCGTGGGTTCGAGCCCCACGTCAGGCTCTGTGATGACAGCTCAGAGCCTGGAGCCTGCTTCAGATCCTGTGTCTCTCTCTCTCTGCCCCTCCCCCGCTCATGCTCTGTCTCACTCTGTCAAAAATAAATAAACATTAAAAAAATTATAAAAAAAAAAAAAGTGTACCTTCTTTTACACAGAAAAGGAAGTGCTTCTAGTTGTCAGAGACCTGGGCCTAGTGTCTGGCCCCTGGGGAAAGGTACCCCTGTGTGGGCCAGACTGCTTGCTCAGGGACTCTGGGGATGGGTTGTTCTTCCTTCTTTGCTTTCTCCAGCCTGGCACTCCCTGAAGGCCACAGAGCTCTCTGGAAAGGTTGGATGTGGGAATCAGCACACCGAGTCTACTCCCAGCTCAGCCTGTGACTGCCAGTGAACCCATAACCCAGGCCTTTGCCCTCCCACAGGACTTTGGCATTTGCCAAAGTGTGATAATAATAATTACCATGCGGGGCACCTGGGTGGCTCCGTTGGTTGGGCGTCCGACTCTTGGTTTCGGCTCAGGTCATGATCTCATGTTTGTGAGTTTGAGCCCCGCATCCGGCTCTGTGCAGACAGTGTGGAACCTGCTTGGGATTCTGTCTCCTTCTCTCTCTGCCCCTCCCCCCCTCACGCTCCCTCTCTCAAAAATAAATAAATAAACCTTAAAAATATATATATTTAAAAAAATAATAATTGCTGTGGTTGAATAATATTTTTATGCTTTATTATTGAAGTCAAGTTGGTGTAGAACATGTAAGTTTCAGGTGTAACGTGATAATTCGACGTTGGTATGCACTACAGAGTGATCGCCCACCAGTGATCACTGGTTACCATCCATCACCGTGCAATTTTTGTACACAAACCAAGGTGGAGTTTCCCCACATCTCCTTTGATGCTCATCCCATTCCTGGTAAGTCAGTGAGGGCCATGTGGCTTTCATTGCTACGGCGAAGGGATGTCAGTACGGTTTCATTTTTAGTTCAACAGCCGTGGGGGACTGAAGGCACAGAGGATCGCAGCGACCCGAATAGCAAGGTGGATGGGGTGGGGGTGGGGCCAACTTTAAGGTACTCCCCAAGTCAGGGAAGAAGGGAAGCAATTTGAAAAGGAAACGAGGAGAAGTTAGAACTGGCGTGTCCCCACAGAGTCCAGGCCACGCTCGTTTTGAACAGTATGGAGAGATCTGAGGACGGAAGGGACTGTGCCCCCTTTTCCAGTGGAGGACAGGCCCCAGATGTATCCCTGCCCCCAGGTGTGGGAGGTGGCCCGGAGCACACAAAGAGCAGAAAGGACAAGGGGGTGCCTGGTGGCTCAGTCAGTTAAGCATCTGACTCTTGATTTTAGCTAAGGTCATGATCTCATGGTTCAGGAGTTTGAGCCCCTCATGGGGCTCTGTGCTGACAGCGTGGAGCCTGCTTGGGATTATCTCTCTCTGCCTCTCCCCTGATTGTGCTCGCTCTCTCACAAAATAAATAAATAAACATTAAGATAAAAAAAGAAAAGAAAGGACAGGAAGGGCAGTGGCAGGGACACGGTGGCAGATGGCAATGTACCAAGGGGATGTTGAGGCCTCGAGCATTCCACGCCCCTTCCCAGCTCTGCTCCTGATCAACCCTGGAGAAAGGAGAGAAAGGAGGGCAAACTGACCCCATCAGACACCTGCTGCCAGCAGAAAAGGAGCACCGTGTATCAACCTAAACAATAGATTGCAT
Source organism: Herpailurus yagouaroundi (assembly GCF_014898765.1). NCBI lineage: Eukaryota > Metazoa > Chordata > Mammalia > Carnivora > Felidae > Herpailurus > Herpailurus yagouaroundi. The sequence continues at coordinate 2,821,677 of NW_024412627.1, forward strand.
TTCTTGCACGCCGGAACTCTGTCTCCGGGTCACTGTTTTAATCAAGCACTTACATGCTGCTTACTATGCACTTTGCAACACTTCCTTGCTTAATCGCAGCAAGGACCCCGTGCTTAATGTTACTGGAATTCCTATTTTACACGTGGGGAAACTGAGACTAGAAAGGTCAGGTAAGCAGCCCGAGGTCACACAGAGGATGAGGGAGCAGGGACTTGAACCCACAGAGTCTGGGTCCAGAGCCCATTGTGTCTGCTTCTCTGCTGTTTCCTTAAGGTCTTGTTCTGGGTCAGGTGCCCTGCGAAGTGCTTGAGAGACTCCATTTCCTCCTCAAAACCATTCCGGGGGGTGGGTGTACTTTTCATCTCCTGTCTACAGATGTGGAAATTAAGGTGCAGGATAAACTGGGGCGCCGGGGAGGCTCAGTCGGATGAGCGTCTGACTTTGGCTCAGGTCATGATCTCACGATTTGTGAGTTCGAGCCCCACTTGCAGATGGGATCTGGACTTGGGCCCAGGGGGCCCTGAGGCTGTTCCAGTCACTATTGCCGTGTAACCATCCCCAAACGTCAGGCTGTGAAATGACCGTTTGGTCACACGCTGCGTCTGTGGGTGGGGAATTAGAGCTGGCTTGTCTCTGGCGCCCCAATATGTTGTTGGGCCTCATCCGGGAAGACTCAGATGCCAGAGGTGACACGGCGGCTGGGGCTGGAAATCGTCAGCGGGTTCCCTTCGCTCACACGTCTGGAGCCGGAGGATGGCTTTCAGCTGGGACTTCCGCGGGGCTGAAGACCAGAATGACATCAGCACGTGGCCTTTCCATGTCGTGTCTCTACGTGTGTCGCTTCGGACTTTCTTGCAGCAGGGTGACTGCGCTCCAAGAACCCCAGAGAGCAAAGTTCCCCCCGCGTTCAAAAGGAGCACAGTCCCCCATCTCCCATTCGATAGGAGGGTGGCAAGGCCCCACGGTAAGGAGGGCGTGTGGCTTGGGAGCGCTTGCAGTGATGACCCTATTTGTTAAGTGCAGTGTGAGACAAAAGCCCCGTGCACCTGACGCCTTCACGCTTCACTGCACGTTAGACTCACTCTCCCAACTCCCAATGCCTGGCCTCCACCTCGGACCAACGAAATCAGACTCTCTGGGAGGGGAAGCCAGGCAGCCGTGTCTTTAACGCACCTGCGACCAGGTGATTACAAGGCGGCCTTCTCCCATGTATGCAGAGCACCTGGCGGAGTGTCTGGCTCCGAAACAACCCCTGTTTCTCCGAGTGTGAACGCCCGTGACCCTTAGCACACAAGGTCATCCGAGGTGTGCGCAGGTGGACTGAAAGAAGTGATATTAGGTGTCTTTCTACGATCTTCGAGTTATGACAAGTGATTGTGGTTTTCCAGTTTGGGTGGTGATGTAGTCTCCTTTTAAAGTGCGTTTGAGTGGAAAAGGTAAGGAGGTAATTTGAAAAATTCTAGGCAAACAATGGTACAGCCTAAATGCACGTAGGGCAGAAATCAAGAAAGTGCTGTGTGAAAGATGAGGCGGGGAAAAGCCTCAGGCAGACTATCAATGATGGTGGCCATGACTCTTCCTAGTACTGGCATTACCTTTAAGGAGTGCCAGTTAAAATCAACTTTGGGTGCTTTTGAAATTGGAAAAAATAGGGGCGCCTGGGTGGCGCAGTCGGTTAAGCGTCCGACTTCAGCCAGGTCACGATCTCGCGGTCCGTGAGTTCGAGCCCCGCGTCAGGCTCTGGGCTGATTCAGGCTGAGAGCCTGGAGCCTGTTTCCGATTCTGTGTCTCCCTCTCTCTCTGCCCCTCCCCCGTTCATGCTCTGTCTCTCTCTGTCCCAAAAACAAATAAACGTTGAAAAAAAAAAATTGGAAAAAATACACAGCCCTGAGAGCTGAGTGGGCAGAAGAGGACTAGGTGTTGGTGAAGCAAACCCCGTAGTGAGTTTCCAGATTCTCGGCAAGGAGCTGGGAATCCTTAGAATTGTGGCAACTTGGTGGGGAAACTTCTGCAAGCTCCCAAGGGGAAATAGAAGTCAGTCATCCCTCTGTTCTCAGGAGGACCCCTAGAAACTAAGGAGACAGACATTACATGCAACTAGGGGACCAAAAAAAAGGGGGGTAAAAAGTGGGTGGAACAGTAGAGGGGTGTTCTGGACAGGTAGAGTCAAGAACAGGTTCTTGTCCTGACTGCGTCCCCAGTCTTCGTATGAGTTTTAGCCCCTGCCCCATCAGGCCTTGATTTTCCCTTCCGCGAAGGGCAGAGTGGGGCTCTAACATCCAGGATCCTTTCAGATCCAAACATTCAGTAATTCCAAGAATTATCTGGTTCCGGGAACAGCCACATAAAGGCCTCCCAGGCAGAGTTTGTGCCAAGGTAGGGCGAGGCCAGGGAGGGCCAATCACAGGCCAGGAGTGAGGGTAGCGTATGGGGCCTCCTGGCAAAGTGTCAAAGGACCCAGAAGACAGGGAGTGGCCACGTTCGGCCACAGACACAGCGCTTTGCAGCCTTTGTTTTCTCCTTTGAAGTAGACCTTTTGACAGGAAAAGAAACAGGCTCAGAAGGAGTAGTAATTAACCAGAAATGAACTAACATCTAGGATTCCACATTGTCGTACAGGTTATCCTCAGGCATATAGTAAAAAGGGAAAGACCTGGGCTTCAAAAATTAGACGGACCTAAGTTCAAAATCCCAGCTCCTCCAAGTTGTGGCTGTGTGACTTTGGGCAAATTACTTAACTTCTCTTAACCTCGGTTTTCTGGTCTGTAAAATAGGATCAGATAACATTATGCCTATTGGATTAGTGTAAGGGTTAAATGGAACAGTGCCTGTAAAACACCTGTCACAGAGTAGTAGCCCAATTACCTGGGGGCTGTTGCCATGATTTTCTAAAGCTGACACACCAGATCTGTGCTGGGCTGAGGCCTTCCTCTGTTCATACTCTTAGGTCCCTAACTAAGAACAATTGCCTCCACGTTGTGCAGCCTAGGGCTTATATGGAAGGGCAGGAGAAAAAGAAAAATGCTTTGCCCAGGACCAGACCTAGGGCTTTTCTCCCCACACCACCCCCCTGCCTTGTGCTGAGTCTGCTGGTGGAAAATGTTTCTTGCCAGTTTTTTCCCCAGGTTTCACATCCCCGCCCTCCCCAAGTTTTGGCGAACACGTGGCTAAGCACCTGAATACTATGTCTCCCAACCTCTCCGGTAGTTGGGCGTGGCCATGTGATTAAATTCTGGCCAGATGTAACGTATTCTACTTTTAGGTCATGGTCTTCAAAATGAATTGGTGTGGCTTCCCCCACTCCCTTTCCACGGGTTGAGATGCAGATCTGATTGGTGGCAGACGCCGAAGCAGCGAGTGTGGACCCCAAAGTGGAAGCCATGTTTGGAGCGTGGCGGAACAATGAGTTCAAAGTAGCTGGAATCCCTGACGTGGTCAAGTTGTCATCTTAGCCCAAGAGTACTGACTGTTGGAGCTGCTACGTGACAGAGAGAGAACTTTCTATCCCGTTTTGAGACTTCAGTACAGCAGCCCCCGAGTAACCTGGGGCAAGTCCCTTCATGTTCTAAATCTCGGTGTTCTCCGTTTTGCAGACGGCACCATAAAGAACAGTCACTTCAAAAGGTGGTTTTATATGAAAATGACATGATCAGTAAGATTGTTTATTCCGAAAAGGGAGAGGAGCTGGGGAGGGTCTGGGGAGGGGGCTTCTTTCACAGGCAGCATGACAAGGAAGCAGGACATTTCCGTGCATTTCCTAAGAGACCACAGAGGCACATTTGCCAAAACCTCTGCGTACCAAAATAAAACAAAAGCAGCCAGGCTGGCCTCTGCCCGTCCCTACCAAACCGGGGACGCCCTCTCCCAGACACATATAACCCAAGACAAAAACCGTTCTTGTTGGTTCATGCAGAGGCAGACATATGCAGGCAGGGACAAGAAACAAACAAAACCACACAGAGGGAGGGGGGACAAAATTCCACACACAAGCTGCAACTGCTGAATTTTATTTATTGTCCTTGCCACCCTTAAGGGGTTCCAGTTTCTTTGGTGTCTTTCCTTCGGGGTGGGGGGTACCTTTCGTGACGCTGCCTCTCCATTCCCTTCGTCTTGCTCCTCACCCCTAGCTTGTCCTTTTTCTGGGGCTTGGTGGCCCCTCAGAGCCTAGTCAGGTAGGGTAAGTCCCGGGGTGGAGTGGGAGGGCAGGCAGGCCTGGATCCCTCCCCCAGGTGCCAATTCTCCGCAGTCCTGTCTCCATCGCTGTGTGGTATCCGTGCTGTAGCCTCATCTGGGGCAAGGAAAGAGAGTGACAGTTCTAATTCTGGGTTCTAACTCTTCCTCTCCCGGTCACTTGCTCTGGGTCTCCAGGGAAGGACCCTATCCTCTCTGGGCCTCTGTTACCCTCTCCGTAAACCAAATTTCCCTCCAATTGCAAAGGTTCTGTGTTTCCCCTTTTGCTCTGGCCACCAGGAAACTCGGAGTCCGATGTGTGTCTCATTTTATTCTATGTTGAGACAATCGTTCTTTTTTTTCTTTTTTAATTTTTTAATGTTTATTTTTGAGAGAGGGAGAGAGACAGAGTGTGAGCAGGGGAGGGGCAGAGAGAGAAGGAGACACAGAACCCGAAGCAGGCTCCAGGTTCTGAGCTGTCAGCACGGAGCCCGGCGAGGGGTTTGAACTCGTGAACTGCGAGACCGTGACCTGAGCTGAAGTCAGACAGCCAACTGACTGAGCCACCCAGGCACCCCGAGACGACAGTTCTTGGAACCTTGCTCCCCACCTGACCACACACATTCAGGCATGTCCTTTGGAGGCAGAGGGACTTCTACCCCTGACTCTTTACCTCCAGCTCTGCCTCAAGACCGTGCCCCTCGCTTTTTCCGCTCCGTGTTCTGAAGCTTGGTCACCAGCTTCCTCTCGTGGCCACCGGGGCTGGGGCGGTTGGTGTTGGCGGCAGCTTCTCTCTTGCTGCGACCTTTCCGACCTCCTGCTCCTGGGAACCAGTCAAGAGGCCGAGGTGAGGTGGACGGAGGCCTGACACATCCAAGGAGAGGCAGGGGGTTGGGAGTGCGGGGTGGAAAGAGCATGGGTTGGAGGAAGCGGACTGGAGAGTGGTCACCATATAGCTTTGGGGCACTTGTAACCCCTGTCTCCCCATCTGTGAAATGAGGGTCCCCCATGATCTGTTGTTGCCCCCAAATTCTAGGGGCATGTGAGGTCCCAGGGCTGAGCAGGACAGCACTAAGGGGAGGAGGGGTTGGAAGGGGTGACTGGAGGGGTCAAGGGAACAGGTTAGAGAAGGGTGGGGGGTGGGGAGGAGTCCAAGGAGGAATCCTAGTGGGGGGGTGGGGGTAGAAGGTAAGGGACCAGGAAGGTGACCGGGCCAGACCTTACCCAGGTAAGAAGGAGCCAGGTTATAGAGGTCATACTCATCCAGGCTGAGGTCTTCGTCCTCCGGACCTGGGGGCTGCTGGGCCGGGCTGGCTGCTTGCGGGAAGGTGGCCATCACACCTGACTTTCCCTTGCTGTCTCCCTGCCGTCTCCCAACGCTTTGTTTGTGTCTGGTTTCCTGACACCTCCCTGTTCACGGGCCCCAACTTATAAGGCCACGTGTCCTCCCCAGGCCCTGTCTGATGCAATCTGGCCCTTTCCCAGAACCCGACCCAGTAAACAGCAATCACGAGAGGGGAAAAGAGTCGGTCCTGTGAGTCCCAGCCCCTTCCCCTCGCCTCCTCCCTCTCACTGGGGCTCGCCCAGCTGGGTATTTTTCCACAGAGGAGATCCCCGCCCCTCAGGGAGGAGGAGGAAAGAGGCAGAGTCTGAGCATAAACAATCCTTGGGATCATGGCCAGTGGGGATCGGAGGGCCTCACCTGGCCGACTCCTTCCTGTCCGTCCCCTGCCCCCTGCCACACAGCTGACCCCATCCCAATTCTGCCTTAGACGCAGGACCCTGGTGGCAGATTATGAAGAACACTCCATGAAATAGGTCAGCTGTTCTCACCCCGAACACACCCAACACCCCTTTTTGATAAGAAACATCTGGAAACCCCCCTTCATATCCCGAGCTAGGAAGGGGGGGGTGTGGTGATGGAGTGGGTCCCTAGGTAGTTTCCCTCACCCAACAGGGTGCAGATTCTGGAGCCAGCTGCCCTGGGTTCAAACCTCTGGTCCACTACTTCCTGGGTGACCCCAGACAAGTCACTTAACCTCTCTGTGCCTCGGTTTTCTCCTCTGTACAAATGAAGATGATAATCATTGCGTTGACTTCACAGGGTTGGTGAGAGAATCGAATGAGACACCTCAGGGAAGGACACTTGCGACAGTGCCTGGCATGCTCCTACGGTCTTAGTTTCCCTATGAGTTATTCGCACAATTTCCAAACAACTCAATGATGCTGTCACCGTAATGGGAAGGCGACGTGAAAGGAAACCCACTTATGCTGCAATAATGTGTTTCAAACCATGGAAATGCTGAGGGAGAAGACATTGCGGAGTAAACAGGCATTTGGGCCTACTTAATATGAACGAAAGGAAGGGATTCAGATAAGAAATGCGTGAAGATGGAATGTTCCACACTTGCCTGAAGGGATCTGCTCGTGTGGGTTGAGCTGACCCAGAGAGGGCCACACCCGGGGTGGCCCACTCACACTTTCCCTGGGGTTTATGTGCCAAATCCCAGGGCCGGCGCTGAGGACCTTCTCGGGCTTAGCCAGGTGTTTAAATTCTCTACTCACTTGCCCACCTTGCTGTGAGTCCATTCAAACACCATTCCCTCTCAGTGCTGCCTAAATTTTACCTCCCCCAAAACCCTGTAATAACCCAGTCTCATTCTGTGTTTAACACGAAGAGGCACTTCTGCTCCCGTTTCTCCCTAGCCTGAGCCAGAATTAACTTTAGTTTTTGTTTTTCAGGTTTGGTTGATATGTGAGTTCCTGAACATCCAGGAAATGAAAGTGAGGTCACCTGAATAAAACAGAGCTTGGGACAATCACAGACGGACCGAGGGCAGGCCGCCCCACAATGTGCCGCTTCAGCATATTGGCTATTTTATTTTATTTTATCTTATTTTTTCAATGTTTATTGCTGAGAGAGAGAGGGGCGGAGAGGCAGAGAGAAAGGGAGAGAGAGAATCCCAAGCAGGCCCACACGGTCAGTGCAGAGCCCGATGCGGGGCTCGAACCCACGAACGGTGAGCTCGTGACCTGAGCTGAAACCAAGAGTCAAATGCGTAACCAACGAAGCCACCCAGGCACCCCTAGCATATTGATTATTTTATTTAAAAAAAATTTTTTTTTAAACATTTATTTATTTTTGAGACAGAGAGAGACAGAGCATGAACGGGGGAGGGTGAGAGAGAGGGAGACACAGAATCCGAAACAGGCTCCAGGCTCTGAGCTGTCAGCACAGAGCCCGACGCGGGGCTCTAACTCACGGACTGCGAGATCATGACCTGAGCCGAAGTCGGCCGCTTAACCAACTGAGCCACCCAGGCGCCCCGTATATTGATTACTTTAAATAAAAGTTACTTCAGAGACAACCTGTGGTGAGAAGGGCAGACCCTCCTCAGTCGCCGAGAGCAGGAAATAAATCTCCCAGGTGAAAGTTAAGGAGGTAAAGAGACACCCTGATCACCAGACATAGGAGATTTAGAGCCAAGATGTCCGTGATTTTTTTACTCATTTCCTATCCCAGCCCAAAATCTGTTTAGAATTGCTTACAAATTAAAGCTCCCCAAGTTAAGTTCTCTTTCTCCTTTCAATTCCTCATGGATTTATGGTCTCTTCGTCGAAAAGGATAAAAACTGCCTGCTTTGGTCATTTTTGTTAGGTCTCAATTTCATGACGGGGGCCCCCATGCGTGCATAATAAAACTTCGCTTTTTCCTGTTGTTTATCTGTCTCGTGTCCATTCAATTCTTAGTCCAGCTGGAAGCTTCTGAAGGACAGGGGAAGAATTTTTCCTTCCCACGAATACTAACAGACCAGATGATCAGGGGCAGAGGAAAATAACCTTAAACCAAGATGCCACACGCAGGCAAATTAAGGTGGAGACAATGAGGAAATACGCGGTTCCTACAAGGCAGGAGACTTCACCACTGCATGTGATGGAGTACATTCTAGCCTCACGTCCTCATAAAGGAGCGTTTTAGCTTCATGACTGTCTAGCAGGACAAACGTCTGCACCCTGTCGTGGTCACTACCAAGAACACCCGCGCGCCGAGCGTCCAAATTCCCGAGCTGCCCAGGCCCCTGTACGAGCTGCGAGATCCTGGGCTCCCTTCTGACTTTCCATCGGCTCAGCTGCACGGGGAAGATGGTGACAGAAGCACTAGGTGCGACGGGCCTTTGTCCTGAGCCGGCACAGTGTAGATCGCTATTTCCTCCGATCTTTGGAGAAGGGAAATTGAAGCTCCGAGAGCAACTTGCTCAAGGTCACACGGCTGGTGAGTGGTGAAGGATCCCTCCCGAGGTCTACCTGACCTCAGTTCCAGCCTGGTTCTAGATCAGCACGGCTGGCCAAACACTGGCAAGCTTTTGGCGGCCATGCCTAGGGAAGCACCTGTCAGGGATTCCTTCCTTCCGCCCTCCCTGTCCCTCCTCCCTTCCCCTTGAATGATTAGGACTTGCTTTGGACCAGGCTGGGTGCTAAGGATTCCCCATTTTTACCCCATGACCCTCATTTTATTATACTTTCCCCATAGAGATCACTGATGGGAATATCCTTTTTTCTTTGTTTCCCTCTACGTGATATGTCCCCACTCGAATGCAATCCTGGTTTGGTTCAGTTAGTGGCTAAAGGAGTAGGCTCTGCTTGGGTCCAAAGCTTGGTTCTTGTACCTGTTCGTCTTGTGCCCTGAGAGAAGTTATTTAGCCTCTGTGTGTCTCAGTTTCCTCATCTGTAAGATGAGATTAACGATGATACCTACCTGGTGGGATTGTTAGAAGGATTAAAAGGCCAATTCGTGTCAAGGCGCAGAACAATGCCCAGAACAGAGTAAGTGGTCAATACACGTGAGCTGTTATTATTATCGTCATTCACGAAGGCAGGAATCTCATCTATCTTGTTGTATCCCCGGTCCCTGGAACACAGTCAGTGCTCAATAAATGATCAGTTGAGTCCGCAAAGCTCTTTTAAGGTCGGTGGGTTTTTCAGCTTCTTGGTGCCGTGCTCTGGGGGAACTGAGAGCCCCAACCCTAGTCCCACAGAAGACTGTGAAGACAGTGTGACCGTTCTCCGTGGAGCCAGGGAGGAACGTTTCCTGGCCTTGATCCTGCAGGTGCTATTAGAAGAAAGCCCAGATCCCAGGGGAGCGGGGCAGACAGAGGGAGGGTGGCCAAGAGAGAAGGGACTTTTGGGAACCCATGGCATGGACCTGTAGGGCCCAGAAGGTGACTCAGTGGGAAAAGTTGAAGTGTGTTTTCCCATTCTCTACTCTCCAGGTAAATACGTGTAATCGGCCAAGAGGAAGTTTATTTTCTTTCTACGTATGACTGTACCTTCGTGACATTCCAGGAGATGGCCAGGCACACCTATTACAACCCAGTGTGATCTGCACGTAACCCGGAGTAAACCCCGGGGGCGCTGGGGAGCTCTCAGGAAGGTACCCAACCCAATGGGAGTGAGGAGGGTGGGGGACAGTTGGGAGAGGATCACAGCAGGTTTCCTAGAGGCAGTGAACCCTGAACAAAAATGACTGAGAAAGAGGGGTGCCTGGGTGGCTCGGTCAGTTAAGCATCCAACTCTTTTTTTTTTTTTTCAACGTTTATTTATTTTTGGGACAGAGAGAGACAGAGCATGAACGGGGGAGGGGCAGACAGAGAGGGAGACACAGAATCGGAAACAGGCTCCAGGCTCCGAGCCGTCAGCCCAGAGCCCGACGCAGGGCTCGAACTCACGGACCGCGAGATCGTGACCCGGCCGAAGTTGGACGCTTAACCGACTGCGCCACCCAGGCGCCCCCCCCAACTCTTGATTTCTGCTCAGGTCATGCTCTCACGGTTCGTAGAATCGAGCCCAGCATCGGGCTCTGCCCTGACACTGTGCAGCATGCTTGGGATTTCCTCTCTCCCTCTCTCTCTCTGCCCTTCCTCCATTCATACTCTCTCTCTCTCAAAATTAAAAAAGAAAAAAGAGAAAGACACCAAAACACATCCAACTCCACGAGTTAAACTGGCCAAGTCAGGAAAGCGTGGACAGCTCAAAGGATGTGCAGGTGTTTTTGGCTCAAAGGATCTGGAGATTCCCAGGCTGAAGGCAGATAACGTAATCAAGCTGGGCTGGTGGCATCCCTGGGTACCAAAGAGACGAAGAAACCTAAATGTGGTGAAATAAAATGGGTCCGCCTGACTTTATAGCAGCAGGTCCAGAGACACCCCCCAAACCCGGCAGCTGACTTGCAATTATTCTTGGCTGTGCACTACCATCACCTTGAAGACAAGTGGGTGCGTTCTCTCCATGGGCAGTTTGGCAACGCTGTTCAGAATGTTAAATATGCCGTGATATTGTAGTTCTACTTACAGAGTCTCCTGAGGAAATGCTCCTGCGGAAATGGCCTTGTTTATAATAGTGAAAAGCTGGAAACAAGCTAAGCATCCAACAGAAGGTGACCGATCAGCATTCTTTGGTGAAATACTCCGTAGCCTTTAAAAACAATAAACTACGGAGGTGCCTGGGTGGCTCAGGCGGTTGGGCATCCGACTTCGGCTCAGGTCACGATCTCATGGTTTGTGAGTTCGAGCCCCACGTCGGGCTCTGTGCTGACGGCTGGAAGCCTGGAGCCTGCTTCCGATTCTGTGTCTCCCCCCTCTCTCTGCCCCTCCCCTGCTCATGCTCTGTCTCTCTCTCTCTCTCAATAATGAATAAATGTTAAAAAAACAACAACAATAAGTTATGTCTCTGGCTCTGATGAGAAAGTCGTCATGAATGAGAAAAACAAGTTGCAGAACATTATGTGTACTATAATCCTAACTTTTACATTACGCTGTTTAATTTTTTATGTATTTACTTATTTATTTTTCCAAATATTTCTCTTTTTTTATTTAATTTATTTTTTTTTAATTTACGTCCAAGTTAGCATACAGTGTAACAATGATTTCAGGAGTAGATTCCTTAGTGCCTCTTCCCCATTTAGCCCATCCTCCCTCCCACAACCCCTCCAGTAACGCTCTGTTCTCCGTATTTAAGAGTCTTTTATGTTTTGTCCCCCTCCTTGTTTTTATATGATTTTTGCTTCCCTTCCCTTGTGTTCATCTGTTCTGTGTCTTAAAGTCTTCATATGAGTGAAGTCATATGATATTTGTCTTTCTCTGACTGACCAATTTCACTTAGCATCATACCCTCTAGTTCCATCCCCGTAGTTGCAAATGGCAAGATTTCATTCTTTTTGACTGCCGAGTAATACTTCATTGTATATATAGATACCACATCTTCTTTATCCATTCATCCATTGATGGACATTTGGGCTCTTTCCATACTTTGGCTATTGTTGAGAGTGCTGCTATAAACATCGGGGTGCAGGTGTTTTTATTTATTTTTAAGAGAGAAAGACAGCCTGAGCGGGGGAGGGGCAGAGAGAGGGAGACAGAATCTGAAGCAGGCTCCAGGCTCTGAGCTGTCAGCACAGAACCTGACATGGGGCTCAAACTCTTGAACCGCAAGATCATGGCCTGAGCTGAAGTTAGACACCTAACTGACTGAGCCACCCAGACGCCCCTTACATTACAGTTTTTGAAATAATATAAGTAACTGTGTATAATACATTGTTTTCAGCATAAAATAGGTATCACACTTCCTCTGGTAAATAAAGAAGATGGATGGTCAGTTAAAACAATCTTGAATGAGTCTAGAGTGATAAATTCTATTCCTGGAACACTCCCTAGAAATCAGTGAACCCAACCCCTTTACCAGAGGAGGAAGGAAGGGCAAGACAGGCTAGCATTCACTATTCTACAAACGTCTAGGGCACCAATCATACGCCAGGCACTTGCTTGGTGCTGGGATATAGAAGTGAACAGAACACAGTACCCGTATCCAAAGGGCTCATAGGCTGGTGGATGATAGTGTCCAATAAGCAGGATGTTACCACCCAGCGTAATAAGTAGTGTGACAAAAGCACCTTCAGGCTGCACCATGCACCTAACCCAGGCTTGTGAGCAACTCCCAGAAAAACTCACGTGTGAGCTAACCTAGGAAGTCAGAGAGACCAGGTCAGTTTCCCAGGAAGGCCAAAGTGAAGGGAAGCACAGTGCATTTAGTTAGCCAAAGGAGCTAGAGCACAAGGGAATTCTGGTCCCGGATTTATTAGACGAGAGTCTTCTGTCTCACAGTTCAGTGCTCTTTTTTATTCTTGTCTTTTTAAAATTTTTTTAAAATTTTTATTTATTTTTGAGACACAGAGGGACAGAGCATGAGCAGGGGAGGGGCAGGGAGAGGGGGAGACACAGAATCTGAAGCAGGCTCCAGGCTCTGAGCTGTCAGCACAGAGCCTGATGCGGGCCTTGAACCCATGAACCATGGGATCATGACCTGAGCTGAAGTCGGACACTCAACCGAGTGGCTCAGTTGAGCCACCCAGGTGCCCCAAATCCGGAAGGGACTTTAAAAGGGATCGCTTTGGTAGGAGGGGCCAATGTCAGCATTCTGACACTAAAGGGGTCGTTGTCTGTAAACTGACCCAAATCACGTACTTTTTATTATCACCATCAATCCTCAACAGTGTCAATAGTACAATACGCCTCCCTGCCACAGCCAACACCTTCGCCCTTCGTATGCCGGGGCACCTAGCATGCACCTACACACACGTAAAAAACAGGACCAAGTGGATTTCAGAACTAGCCGAAGTATCCATATTAGCTATCTATTCATCTCATGTTACCATATGTTCTCCATTCTGTTTCATTTTGTAAACATAGCTTGAGTAGTCAAAATTACAGACATACGAAGAACTCACAACTATGTTTATCTTCGTAAGATGACGGTATTTACCTCCAGCGAAGAGCCCTGTCTCTTCAAGTCTCAAATCTATTTCCCACCGAGGCCGTGGCGTCTGGTGTCCAGTGCTGTCACTTCTGCGTTCGCGGGCTTACCTTCTCTGCTGGGTACTCTGGCACCTTCTTGGTGGGGTAGACACACAGAGGTCTTTAATGTCCAGCTGGATGTCAAAACACTGGGCGGACAGCATCACCTTGTAATTCCTGGTGAAGGTTTCCTGGATAGGATAGCCATCCTTGACTGTATAAATTCCAATCCAGGTGTCATGTGATCTAGCTGACTTTCTGTCTGACCACTCCTGGATGGTAATGTGCTCTGGGGATCCCCTGTAGAAGCCCTGGTCTTTAAAGGTGGCATCCAGCCTGAGGAATGTCAAGAGAATCCTGGGGGTCCATCAGGGAGATCTTTGAGCATTTGCTTGTTGGCTCATTCAATCTGATACATCATTCCATACTTACAGAGGAAAATCTATTCAAATACGATTTTCAAATAGTGAAGATCATAGCCTTGCAGTTTGAGTGGGTGGTGGTAGGGGATGGGGAATGTCTGTAGAGCCCAGTACTCTTCAGGGGCAGAATCTGGCCCCCCTCCCACCAGCCCTCCTCCCCAGCCCTGCTCTCAGCTGTCCCAGGTTACAGAAGTTCCCGTGCTTTGAGGAGTGGCTTCCCCCCACCCCAGAGAAAGAGAGCCCCAAGCCAATCTTATTTTCGTAAGCAAAATTATTGCAGTTACTGAACAAAGAAAGGGGGAGAGGCTAGGGGATGGGATGTCATCACACTCTTCGGGAGTGGTCATACCTTAGACAGGGATCATGGAGAACTTGTATTTTTTCCATTCCAGATTCTAGATCTCTGCAATGTTTGACTTTCTACCGCGTATACCCATTTTTAATTTAATTTAATTTAATTTTACTTTATTTTTTATTTTATTTTATATTTTATTTTATTTCTTTTTTAAAATTTATATCCAAGTTAGTTAGCATATAGTGCAATAATGATTTCAGGAGTAGAATCCCCTGATTCGTCCCCTACATATAACCCCCAGTGCTCATCCCATCAAGAGTCCTCCTTTGGGGCGCCTGGGTGGCGCAGTCGGTTAAGCGTCCGACTTCAGCCAGGTCACGATCTCGCGGTCCGTGAGTTCGAGCCCCGCGTCAGGCTCTGGGCTGATGGCTCAAAGCCTGGAGCCTGTTTCCGATTCTGTGTCTCCCTCTCTCTCTGCCCCTCCCCTGTTCATGCTCTGTCTCTCTCTGTCCCAAAAATAAATAAACGTTGAAAAAAAAATTAAAAAAAAAAAAAGAGTCCTCCTTAATGCTCCTCACCCATTTAGCCCACCTCCCAGCCATAAGAGTCTCATGTTTTGCCCTCGCTCCCTGTGTTTATATTATTTTTGCTTCCCTTCCGTTATGTTCATCTGTTTTGTATCTTAAATTCCACATATGAGCGAAGTCATATGATATTTGTCTTTTTCTGACTAATTTTGCTTAGCATAATACACTCTAGTTCCATCCATGTTGTTGCAAATGGCAAGATTTCATTCTTTTTGATTGCTGAGTAATACTCCATACAATGTATACCTATTTTAGGAGCGGCAGTGGGGTAGGGGAGGAGATAAAGGCAATTTTTAAGAGTTAATGTATTGTATCCCCTTCCCCCCTTGGGTTCCATACACACTATGCCACCGTCTGGTCATGCTACGGCTTCTTTGGTATGTGTTGGGGAGGAAAAGCAGTAAGTGTAGAGTTAGAATTTGCCCCACCTGCCTGCCATGGGAGGTCAGATCCAAAGGAAGAGCCTGTAACCAAACGAGTGAGAATTCATTCACCCGATGCACAGCAAGCCAGTAAAAACTGACACCGAGCTTTTGCAGTGAAGGAAGATAGGGTATTTATCGGTGTGGTGCCATCCAGAAGCACGAGGAGCTAATGCTCAAAATGCCCCGATGGCTTACAAGTGAGGGTTTTTCAGGGCAAAATTTGGGTCAGGGATCTTCTGAGAAGGTAGATGCTGTTGATTAGAAGCCCATGAAGTCATGTTAACAGTTGTTCCTTAGTTGGTTCTGGTGTTGCTTTGTCCGGTCCCAGGGAGGTCAAAAGTTTGTTCCACCTTTTGAGGGACTTGGAATCTGAAAAATATCTTTGTTCTGTGTGTCACAGATTTCGTGAGCTGCATCTGGTGCTTATGTGTTCAGGATAGTGCTGGTTAGCTGCCTGTATGTGCTCGGACTGCTTGTAGGTGCATACAAGTAGTTGGGCTGTATTTCTTCACGTTCCTTTGAACAGTAAGCAAGCATTTCTATCTCTTGGGCCTGGATTTGTATGTTGTTCCCTGGTCAGTCCAGCCATGTCTGGGGATCATATGACCTCTAGTTAGTCCTATCGTCTGCACTAAGAAGATGGGTGTGGGATTCAAGCCTTTTTTGTTTTGTTCAAGTGGGTTATGGGTAGGCATGAATAGGGACAAGGTGAGAGATGGGTAGCTGGCTTTCCATAGAAGGCGCCGGAAGCCCCCATGCACAGAGTCAGTTCTGAGCAGGAAGAAAGCAAAAAGGAGGGAGAGTATGAGCACCGTCCTCAGCAGTGGAGCTCTGTGAAGAAAGGGATTTGTAAAGGGATTGTTAGGAAGTCATGCTAATGTAACTCCCTCCGCATGACCTAAAGAGACCTTCAGTCAAGATCCCTGTGACTTTTCAAGGCTTTTTGGAAAAGATTTCAGATGTGATGCTCTGACGCAAAGGGACTCAGAGACCAGAAGGGCCCAGTTTTCTTTGCCACACTGTGCCTTTCTCACAGGAAGGAATGGTGCTGTCCAGGCAAAGTGAGTGCTCTGGTCAGCACCACATTTCTAAATCAGTGGGTTCTGGTTTGTACATCAGTCCCTTTTGAGCTGCATCGGTGTGAGTCTACCCTGAGAGGTTGCTCACAAAATGGAATTTCTGGTCCTGCAGACCTGAGGACCAAATTCTCTAGCAGTCACGCCACCAAGACACCGCCCCCTCGATGGCCCTCCCCAAAGCAGAGATAACACCTTCATTTTCTCTTTCATCTAACAAATGTTTTTGTTATCTGCCAGGCACAAGGCTGTGTGCTAAAGATACGGTGATGAACATAAACAGGTATGAGCCCAGCCTTCATGGGGCTTATAATCTAAGGAGTGAGAGGTAGGACAGACATAAATCAAATTATGCCACAAACAACTGTACGATTGTGTTATTGTGTTATGGTCACAATTACAGGAGGTCTACTACATGGGGCTCTCGAGGGATCGTGACAGAGGGATTTGGCCCAGTCAGGGAGACCTGAAGTTGAGTAGGAGATTTGGAGGTAAATAGGGCAGGGAAATATGCTCCAGAGGAGGGAGGAGGGACATGGCAGGTATGAAAGACCTAAAGAAGTGGAGACGCTGAAGGAGAGAGCGAGGTGGAGAGGGTTGGGAGAGAAGGTGATGGGGCGGGAGACCCAGGTGCCAGTTCACGCACACCTTTGTGTTTTAAGAAGCGTGCTCTGGCCAGAATGTGTGAGGGCAGACAATTTAAGGGGCTATTGCCAGTCTCATTGGGCAGTTATACTTCCCAGAAAAATCCTCACATTGGCCGCTAGAGGACAGGCATGAGGCTGGTTGTCTGCCGTAGCCAGTAGTTGGAGGCGATTTAAATGTCCATCACCACGGGTCCAGATAACTACAATGTGGATGTCCATTGAGAAAGACTACACAGTTATTCTAAGTAACAGGCACAAGGACAAATCTTAAAAGTACAGGGCGGAGTGGAAAAAATAAGAAACTGAGGTTTATAGCACAATACCATTTAAGCAAATTAAAAATACATGCACCCTAAACAACACGCGTGTTTTGTAAAGACACACACACGCTGGGGAAGGGAGGAGGAGTGGAGAAGAGATAAAGGTCATCAACAGAGAAAACAAGAGAGAGGGTGTACTGAGCCCAGTGATTGTAGTCTGTCATAAAGCGAGTAATGAGTGACCCAACCTCCACATCTGGGAATAAACAAATAAAAAGCTCTTGCAGTTGTTGAACGAGGAGTAGAGACCCCTCAGACGAGGGTGCAAGTAGTGAAGACGATAAGTGTATGGAGTATGTTTTATGAATGAAACATACAAAACATATTAACAGCACCTGGTACATAATAAGTCCCCAACAATGTGAACTGTTATTATTTGTTATTTAACCAAGCTACATGGAATTTCTTGGTCAGCACTAGGAAATTTACTGATAGATCCCTTCTATTCCCCTCAGGAGGGGTGACCTTGCCCAAAACAATGTATTCTTTGCTAATAATATCCTTTTTTTCTGCTCCCTCTCCACTTCAAAAACCTTTCCTTTTCTTCAGCTCGGTGGGTGGGATGCGGCCCAATTCACGAACCGTTTCAATAAAGCCAATTTGACCTTCTAAGTTACTCAGTTGAATTTCTGTCGTTTGACAGTAGTAGTATAGGAGATTAAAGATAAATTCAAACAAACAAACAAACAAACAAACAAACAAACAATTGTGAGCTCCAAATCTCTTCTGAGGAGCAACTAAGGTCAGTATTTGACATTCAGGAGAAACAGCTCTTGAGACCTCCACAAACGCAAAATTTGTGATATCCTTGCCAGCATTAGCTTCATAAAATGCAGGATATAGGGCTGAGACTGGATAGATGGTCGTGCCATCATCATTGAGACAGAGATCACAAAATCAAAAAGAAGCTTGATGGGGGGGGGAATGATGCATTAATTTGGGGCTGAAACAGTTTGTGTTGAAGTCTGCGATCCTTCTAAGTGCACACGAAAATATTGAGGGCCTACTATGTGCCCTTATAGGTACTAGGAATGTGCTAGGTACTGGGAACACATAGGTGAACAAAACAGATGATCCTAACCTTATTGGGCTGGCAAGTGTATCAAATAATCAAACGACATAAAATGTACTTCTAAACTTTGGCAGAGGTTATGTAAGAAGTTATAAGATACTGGTATGTAAACCAATATAGTTAAACATTTACTCACGTCCTTAATAGGTTCCTGAGAAGACTCCCTGAAAGGGCAATTTCTGGGTCTAAGGATCTGTTTGTTTTAATTTATTCAAACTTTTTAAAATAGAGTTTATCTTTTGGAGCAACCTGTGGTTTCACACACACAATTTTTTTTTTTTTATTATCTTATAGAGGCTTTGGGGAATGAGAGGCTACTGAAAACAGACAAAGGCCTTAGTTTGTTAAAATAAGGTCCAACGGCTGACTCCGGACTAGGGTGACAAAATAAAAACTACATTTCCCAAGGAGCAGCGCGGCACGTCACACGGGAAGGACGGCGCACGCGTGAAGGGGTTCGCGCTGCGACTAGCTCATAAAAGGAAAACAGCGTGTGTGGCTCTTGACGTGCCGCGAATCTTCGAACGTAAGGGCGTTAGCTAACGCTTTGAAAAGCATTCGAGGGACGCGCCCGCTCCTGCCGTCGTAATTTCCAGCGCGACGTGCTTACTCCGTTCGTGGCTTGGCAGGTGGGGCTGGGTCGCGGTCTGGGGCCCCCGGGAAATGGCGGGAGCGGAGGGTTAGGGTCCCCGGTGCGTCCCTACTCCCGGGCCTTGCCGAGGCGGCTCTCGAGGGGCGGTGCGCACGCGCCCTGGGCGGGGAGAGGCGGGGCTGGAGGAGGGAGGGCCGGCGGTGTTTGAGTTTGCGCGTGCGCTTGCCGAAAGCTGGCGCGCGCGGTGCGGGGCGCTAAGGCGGCGGAGGCGGGGTACTCAGCCCAGGTGAGGGAAGACAGCAGCCAAGGATGCGCCCCCCTTAAGGAGATGACTTCATTCGCCCTCCAGAGACTTCCAGTTGCCTCCTCATCTGTCTGCGCCCGTTTACAGCCTAGGGCTTCAGTCTGTAGCTGACATCTCATCTCCGGGTCTCTTGAGAACCCACTCCAGTCTAGGCCCCCACCATTCCACTGAAATGGCACTTTGTCAAAGCCACCAATGATCGCAACGTCGCCAAATTCAGTTTTAACTTCGTTCGCACTCCCGTAGCATTGTTGATGCAGTTCATCGTTGCCCCTTCTTGAAGCACATTCTTCATTTGATTTGTGCAATAGCCACGTCTTTAGCCTCAGCTCTCAGCCTCAGCCTCAGAGGCTTTAGCCTCAGCCTCAGAGGCTTCTCCTCTGCTGATTTCTTGTTCCTCTTCCTTATCTCTAATGAGTACACCGCCCCCAGGCCTCATCCTGGATCTCTTCTCCGTGGTCACTTCCTAGGAGCTATCAATTTCAAGGCTTTAAATATAAATACTGTGTGTTGTGCTTTCAAATTTCTATCTGCAGCCCAGTGCTCTACCTTGAACTCCAGATTCTTATAGTCACCTCTCAAATGATATCTCTTAAAATGTCAAATCAGCATCTCAAACATGTACAAAACTGACATTTTAAGTTTTACCCTTCTCGTACCTTAACCTGTCTGACCATTCTTCCAGTTGCTCATGCCAAACACTGAGTTATTCTTGGTGTATTTTGTCCCCCTCCCCTTTCCTTCTCCAGTATATTATCATGTATTTGCCCTTGAGGCTTTGAAGTTTCACTATTGGGTGTCTAATTGTAGATTATTCTCTTTGGCACTTTGTCCTTTTTGCCTGAGGATTTGTGTTTTCGGTTCTTTGACATCCCTGTCATTGTTTATTCAAATTTATCTGTGTATCTACTCTGTCCTCTATGTCCCTTTTATTTAAAAAAAAATTTTTTTAATGTTTATGTATTTATTTTGAGAGAGTGCACATGTGCATGCAAGCCGGGGAGGGACAGAGAGAAAGAATCCCAAGCATGGAGCCCGACAGGATTCAATCCCACGAACCATGAGATCATGACCCGAGCCAACATCAAGAGTTGTTCCTTAACCAACTGAGCCTCCCAGGGACCCCATCTCTATGTCCCTTTTAACTTTCACCTACAAATAAGTATATGGGACTATTTGTTTAATGTCTGTGTTCCTTTCTGGACTGTAAGTTTTGTACAGCAAGGCAGGGACTCTTTGCCTCATTCACTGCTGTATGTTCCTCATGCCTGGCACAGCAGTATTTAACAAATTATTGAATGAATTAATTTATAGAGAAAAAGTACCTCTTCTCCGTAAGTGGGAGTAGATTGTCTTTCTTAGAGTATGTTTATAGGAACTATTTTTTTTTTTTCTGGGATTGGAGAGAAGGTATTGACTAACCCAGCTTCAGAATTGGTGCATGCTTCTAAGCTGAAAGACTGTTTTAAGAGATTTCCAGGATTCAGCTCCCATAATCTATTTTGAAGACTTAGTAGGTGCCAGGCCCTGTGCTAGTTGCTGGGAATATAGGGACAAATACGCCTGCTTCTCTGTCTTCTGAGAGTTTGTGGTCTGCAGGAGAGACAAGTTAATGCAAGTGTCTCGTGCGTGTGTGACAGGTGCAAGAACAGAAATTTGTGTACTGTGCTTTGGAAATTTTGATTGCCCTTGGCATCAGGGCACCTGAGCAGGGCCTGGGACAGCCAGATCCCCCTGCCATTCTCTTCTGGCTGCAAGCAGCTTTGTTCTTTTACACGAGGACACAAATAACATCATAAATACTATGTTCTATGTATGCTGTGGTGTGAGAAATGTTGGCAAGTACTGCCGTGAAAGTATTAACTTGGCTGCCATTTGATTTGCACCTGAAAGACGAGCAAATTTGAGACCCACGGAGAGGTAGGGAAAGGATTAAAGGACCTGAAGCATGAAAGTCTGTGCTTGCTTGGGATGGGGACACTGGAATTGCTTACTGCAGTTGCTGTATGGTATTGCTGTTTGAGAGGGGCTGGCTGTCCAGGATCTGAAGTGGTGCCTTGAAAGTGTTTTGTCGGGGCACCTGGCTGGCTCAGTTGGTGGAGTGTGTGACTCTTGATCTCGGGGTCGTGAGTTCAAGCCCCACGTTGGGTGTAGAGATTGCTTAAATAAACAGACTTTTTAAAAAATCTTAAAAAAAGAAGTGTTTTGTAAACCACAGTGTGTGTTTTATAAATACCTGGCCCAGCACGAGGCACCCTGTTCTCAGTGGGTAGGTCCATTAGAATTCATAGTTTTAGTGACCCAGCTTTCCGGAGCTGGAAACAGGGGCATGTAGTAAGTCAGCCTTTTAAACCTCATTTCTAAATTTGTGTACAAAGAGTCTTACAAGTGTTTTAAAAATGAATCTTCTATAGGATCCTATATCATTTGCATTGGAAAAAACACCCAGTATACATCACTTCAGGATTTGTGGTCACTCTATCTGTGGAGGGGAAGCTACTTTGTTGAACATTATACCAATAGGTTTGGGATGTTGATCATGAGCCTTAAGGCTTAGGTCATAGAGTCAGACAGATCTGGATTTGAATCCCACCTCTTCCACTTATTACTTGTGTGACTTCAGTAAAGTCATTGATTTCTCCAAGACTCCTGTTTCCACAGTGTTAAATGAAGAGCAGTTTAGATGGAGTCATCTACATAAAAGTGCTTAGCTCATAGTAGGTATTCAGTAAGGAATAGCTGTCAGTGTTTGTCGTAGATTCTAAATCTAAAGTTCTCTCTTAGCCAGCAAGAGAGCAGATGCAGGATTAAAAGCAAGAGACGGCTAATGTCTGAGAAAAGACAAGACCCCGAATAAGGGTCCTTGCTCTGTATTTATTAAGATCAGAAGGCTTACAAACGTGATGGGCATGCACAAAGAGACAATGAATCTGTGAACACTAACTCATGGGCATGAGGGAAAGGGGGTTTTGAAGATACACGGTGTTTGAGGTTTGGGTCAATCCTGGCGCCAGGCAGATGGGCAGATGGTTGTTAATGGCAGACAGGAGGCACAATGTCTGTTTGTCTTAGCTAGCCTAGGGGATAAGGCAGATAGGGAAATAACCTCAGGGTTAACAAGGCACCTTTTCTTTTGCTAATCAGCTCTGCTCTGGGCTGCTTCACCCACAGCAGCAGAGGTCTATAGCCCTATTTACCTGTTTACTTAACTTGGTCCTTCCCTCCTGTGAAAGCAGCTTTACTGCTATAGTACTAAATTGGGGGGCACTTTTGCCCTGAATACCTAATCTTGCTTACTTCATATACCTTTGTTTTGGGGGCCTTTGCCCCCCTCTCTATTCTAGGGGCCTTTGCCCCCTACCACGTCTATTCTGGGGGCCTTTGCCCCTCTCCTACTCTATTCTGGGGGCCTAATCTTGTCTACTCAAGCTTGGGTAAGAGCATCCTATGGCTTTGTAATTCTTTTTTTTTTTTTTTTTTCCAACATTTATTTATTTTTGGGACAGAGAGAGACAGAGCATGAACGGGGGAAGGGCAGAGAGAGAGGGAGACACAGAATCGGAAACAGGCTCCAGGCTCTGAGCCATCAGCCCAGAGCCTGACGCGGGGCTCGAACTCACGGACCGCAAGATCGTGACCTGGCTGAAGTCGGACGCTTATCCGACTGCGCCACCCAGGCGCCCCATGTAATTCTTTATGCCTTGTTAACCCACTGGTGCAAGCCCAGGGAATTTCTAAACTTATTTCCCACAATTGTTACCTTTATGTTTATCAGATGCCACTATGAATCGCCATCCTATTGGTGACTCTTTCAGTGCAATCTTTTTTTTTTTTTAATTTTTTTTTCAACGTTTTTTATTTATTTTTGGGACAGAGAGAGACAGAGCATGAACGGGGGAGGGGCAGAGAGAGAGGGAGACACAGAATCGGAAACAGGCTCCAGGCTCTGAGCCATCAGCCCAGAGCCCGACGCGGGGCTCGAACCCACGGACCGCGAGATCGTGACCTGGCTGAAGTCGGACGCTTAACCGACTGCGCCACCCAGGCACCCCTCTTTCAGTGCAATCTTAATAACAGTTGATTGAGAGTTTCTAGTAGACGAAATGGTCTTACTTCATGATCTCTTCTGCTAATGAATAAGCCGAAGTCCTTACAAAGTTTGAAATTGGGAGGGAGAACATAGATTTTAGAGTTTGCAGTTTTGTAACTACCTGTTATTTCCTGAGTTACCGAGCATAATTTAACCACTCTGAACTTCAGGTTCCCCAGCTATAGAGAGGGTGTGCTTAGGCGATTGTTAGGTTTCAATGAGAATGATGTATGTAAGCTCTGGTCTAGAAGCATGGTAGGTAGTAGGGGAAAGAAATCCGCATCTCCTTAATTTTTTCAAACCAATTGATGAATGTAGATTGTTGTTGAGCGTGGCTACATTGAGAGTATGGGATCTGAGTGTAGGGTCTTAGATGCCTGCCTTCCGTTTGATTCAGAACAAAGCTCTGTCTTAAGCCCTGTGGGATTGATGTTAGAGTGGTTTAAGTATAGAATGTTTGGATTTGTTGGTATGAAGCCTTGGCTTCTAGACAAGATGCTAGAGAACAGGTTTAGACTGAGTGGTTAGCGGTTAACTCGTTCTTTGTCTTTATAATTACCTATTAGGCTTCTCAGTTGCAGATAACAAAAAGCTAACCCAAACTAGTCCAAGGAGAAAAGTAGTATCCATTAGACTCTAACTGAAAAATCCTGGGTATACCAGCCTCAGGCACGGTTATGTCCCAAAACCTAAGTTATGTCACCAGGAATTTTTTTTTTCTTTTAATGTCTTTCAGCTCCACTTTCCTCCATGTTGACTTCTGTCTCAGACAGGCAAAAGCCTCCATCAGTTCCAGGCTTCCCTGCTACTCTGTTAACAACCAACTGAAAGAAGGTATCTCTTTTCAGATAGCTTCCAGCAAAAGATCTTTTTTTCCCCCTAATTTCTAATTTTAATTAAAACAATTTTTAAAAATTTTTTCAAACATTTATTTTTTTGAGAGACAGAGCACTAGGGGGGCAGGGGCAGAGAGAGAGAGAGAGAGAGAGAGAGTCACAGATTCCGAAGCAGGCTCAAGGCTCCAAGCTGTCAGCACAGAGCCCAACATGGGGCTCGAACCCATGAACCGTGAGATCATGACCTGAGCCGAAGTTGGATGCTTAACCGACTGAGTCACTCAGGCGCGCCCCAGCAAAAGCTCTTAAATTGATTTGGGCCAGACTTAGGTCACATTCCTCTTCCTGAGCTAGTCATGGTGGTCAGAAAGAGTGGAATACTCTTGTGGGCCCAGGTCATATACCCATCTTGGAGCCAAGGTGAAGGACATTTTCTCGAAGGAGAAATTGGGAGTACTGTTACCAAAATGGAGAGAAAAGGTGATGGGCATACACTGAGAGGTTGCTTCCAGTAATGATGGAGGAGCTCAGATCAGGCCAACCCTCTCACAGACGATGACCATAACTTGTACAAATTAAAACAAAACAAAAACCCACTAACTGGAGTCAGTGGAGCAGGAGCTGACCCCCAGAAGGGAGTGGCATTGATGAGGTGTTCTCAATGTCTTGTTACGTGATACTCATCTTGAAAAGATAGCCACGCAGAGGGAGTTCCAGTTTTTTTTTTATGTTTGTTTATTTTTGAGAAAGAGAGAGACAGAGTGCAAGCAGGGGAGGGGCAGAGGGAGAGGGAGACACAGAATCCGAAGCAGGCTCCAGGCTCTGAGCTCTCTGTCAGCACAGAGCCTGATGCGGGGCTCGAATTCGTGAACTGCAAGATCATGACCTGAGCTGAAGTCGGATGCTCAACCGACTGAGCCCCCCAGGTGTCCCCCAGATTCTTGATATAAAAGTCATTTTACCTAAATGTCCCACCCACCGGTGAATGGAAAAACAAAATCCATACCAGTGGGGTATTATTCAGCCATAAAAGGAATGAAATACACATGTATAGCAGGAATGAACCTTGAAAATATTGTGCTAAGTGAAAGAAGCCAGTCCCCAAAGGCCACATAGTGTGTGATTTTGTTTCTATGAAGCATCTAGAACAGGCAGATCTGTAAAGTCAGAAAGTAGAATAAACAGTTGCCAGTGGCTAAGGGGAGTGACTGCTGATGGGGACAGGTTTTTGGGGTGTACAGGCTTTGGGGGTCCTGAAAATAATTCTGAAATTAGGTCGCGATGATGGTGGCACAACCTTTTGAATATACTAAAAGGCCGCTGAATTGAACATGTAAAGGAAGCCACATAAGCACATGGGAAGGTGCTCAGCATCAGTGGTCACCAGAGAAGTCTAAATTAAACCCACAATGGAAAACCACTTCACACTAGCTAGAATGGCTAAATTTTCTTAAATAAAATGAAAACAACAACACTGTATGTCATCGGGCATGTAGAGCAACTAAAACTTCCATATGTTGTTGGTGGGAAGCCGGTACACCTTCTCAGGAACAGGGTCTGGTCTGGCGGTTTCCTGTAAAATTAAGTATCCACCTCAGACCTAAGCACTTAAGAGAAATGAACATATGTCTGAAAAAAGACTCACATGTGACTGCTCGTGACAGTTTTATTCACAGTGGCCCCGAACTGGGAATCACCCAGGTGCCACCAAAGCGAGGGCTGGTTAAAGAAACAGGTTTTTTCATACAGGAGAATGCTGCTGGGCAGTGGAAAGAAACAGACTCCTGATACACATACCACCACCAATGAATCTCAAAAACATGTTGAGAGAATCCGGACCCTAAAGATGGTGGATGGCATGATTACATTTCAGTGAAATTCTAGAACAGGTGTAACTAATCGATAGTGAAAAATGTCAGAATGGTGGTTCCCTCTGGGTAGAAATAGAAGGTGGGGCTTTGTTTGTTTGTTTTTTAAGAGCATGAGCAGGATAGAGGAACAGAGGGAGAGAGAGAGAATCTTAAGCAGGCTCTGCGCTCAGCATGGGTCTGTCCTGGGGCTTGATCGTATGACCCTGGAATCATGACCTAAGCCCAAATCAAGAGCGAGATATTCAACAACTGAGCCACCCAGGCGCCGCGGAAGTTGTGGCTTCTAAACCGGTTGGAAGAAGAGAGTGCTAGGAGCCAAAAAGTGTATAGTGTTGGGCCTTGCCTCAGAATTCAGAAGAATGCCTGAAACCTTGCAGGGATTGCCTGGCCTCCCAGGGTTAAGAACAGTGATAGATCAGCTGGGGCCTTTGGACTCTGATAACAGGCAGCTTGGGCTCAAAGCCATGTCCTCCCAGCTGGGAGCTCTGGCCTTTCAGCCAAGTTCCAGTGCCCGGTGCTTGGTTCCCACAGGCTCTGGTGTTGCAGATGTTTTCTGGGGAAGTCCAAGTTCACAACCGACTGGATCCAGTTAGTGGGAGTTTGTTGTAAAATCATAAAATGAGGTGGTTCTCCCAAGCAAGGCGCCACCCAGCAGGCAGAGCTCACACAGGAGAGCACTCCTCCATGGTGTGGTCTTTGTGCGGGCCATCCGCTCAGAGCCGCTCCCCTCAGGCTCGGGATGCATCAGTGTTTTCTTTTGCTTGTGCCTTTGACTGCTTTGCTCGACTTAGCATAGTCCCTGTTTTTTCCTGGCAGTTCCCTGAGCCACATCTGTGGACAGAGAGAGGGAAACTCATGTCCACTAAGTGTGTGTGTTGTCCCAGGCACTGCCTGGACCTTGTGTTGTTAATCCTCCAGTGGGTGCTCTGGTCTTTATGGAGACTCAGAAAGGTTAAGGAGCGCCCACGGGGTGAGTAAAAGGCCTCATGAAAGTTTCCGATTCTGTGTCTCCCTCTCTCTCTGCCCCTCGCCCGTTCATGCTCTGTCTCTCTCTGTCCCAAAAATAAATAAAAAACGTTGAAAAAAATTAAAAAAAAAAAAAGGCCTCATGAGAACTTAATGTTCCCTGTTCTGTCCCCTTTCCCCTCCTTGGAATGCTCCTAAAATATGCATGGCCGTTCATTTCTCTGATGACTTGTTGGTGGCGTATTTCATTTCTTTTTGTGACTCGATGCGTTTGGGCATGCGGGAATGCTGTTTGCCTCTTCCTGTGTTTACCAGAATAGTTTCTGATAAACAGCTGCCAAGCCCTCCTATGTTCTAGGCTTTGTTTTGGGTGCCAAGGCACAGAGATGACTAACACTCAGTTCTTGTACTTAAGGGGCTGGAAATCCTAGAAATGGGCTCCTACACAAATAGAAAACAGTTTTACAAGAGCAAGTGCACTCTGATTGCAGTTATATTGCATGTACAGGGAGTGGCACACAAAATGAAAATCATTTAGGTTGCTGAGGTTTACTTTAATAATTCTTTAATAATTCTTATACTATTTTTTTGTCTGCTAAATTAGGAAAAAATGGAAAGAGAGGTGTGGCCAGAGTGCTCTGGGGCCCAGGGGCGTTCCTCACTGCTGAGTGGTTAAGGAGTGCCTCAAAGAAGAGAGGGCATTTGAGCAGGAAGAACATGCTGGCATTTGTCTGTTAGGTTTGGGGGGAAGGGGCATCCGGGTAGTGGAAAAGCTTGATGGTCCACTTGCAGAGGTGACTGGTTCCAGAGAAAGCAGTCGTTCGTTGTATAATCGAGAGATGAGCTTTTCCCGGGCGGGGCACTACCCAGCGGACAAAGCGACCCTCCGGAATGCTGTTCTCCATCTCAGCACTTCACAGTGTTTCACACTGGATAGAAATGAGGGGAGGCGAAAGCATTTTAAAAACTACCAGTCACCATTTATACGTGAGGGGATCCCGATGATTGGTATAGGGGCTGAGTGTCGGAGGCCAAAGGTCTCCAAAAACGGGGCCCACCCCCCACTGCTGCTTGCTGGTTGCAAGATTAGGCCCTGACTGCTTTGCTCTTTGACCTCCTTCTTCCCCTCCAGACCACGTGGGTCAGCTTTCAAATTTCAGTGTGCTGAAAGTTTCAAGCTCCATCACGTGTGTGTGTGTGTGTGTGTGTGTGTGTGTGTGTGTGTGTGTCTCTGCATCTTCCGTTTGCAAAAGGTTTTCTGAGATACATGCTTTTTTTCCTGTGTATGCATAGGATACCTCTGGAGAAATACCCAAGAAACAGTAGGGGTTACTTCTAGAGGTGGGAGATTTCATTGTACTTCTGGAATCATTTGAATTTTTTTTTATTATGTGCATATGTTAAAGGTGTTTTTTTTTTTTTTTCCCTTAAGAGGAACAGGCTTTGTGTCCAGCCACAGTGAGGCACAGCAATGGGTGATATTGTGATAATGTGATGAGAGCCCCAACTAAGACAGTGACAGGTGGGGTGGAAGGGAGGGGCCGGGTTTGGGAGAAATTTCTGAGGCAAAATCCCTAGGAATGGAATGGGATGGATCAGGGAGATGTGGGGTTGCAGATGGCCAAGAAGGAGGAGTGGATGCCTCTGAGATGTGAGGCCTGGGAGGCTGGCTGGGCAGCGATGGGTGCCATCAAACCACATCTGGAAGGCAGAGCAGAGCAGGAAGTGTGAGTTGTCTGAGGGGCATCTCGGGCCCTCAGCTGGCAGCTCAAAATCTGAGCTGGGAACCTTGGCGAGGGGTCAGGGTTGATGGAGGAATCTGGAAGTTTCAGAATATGGGGCCTTACAGCAGATGAGCTACCCAGGGAGCTTAGAGACTGAGAGGGGGGTCCTGGAGTAGCCGTCCTGTGGGTGGGTTGGAGGAGGGGGCAGCAGAAGGACCGCACAGGGTGGTTGGAGAAATAGGAGGGACCGCAGGCCTGGAAGCTCAGCCAAGCTTTGAGAAGCAGCATGTGGTCAGGTGTTCAGGGCAGCAGAAAGGTCCAGGAGCTAACAGGAGATCACTGGGGACTGGGCGGGAGGAGCCATGCTGTGTCGGGCTGAGTTGTGAATGGGAATAGAAAATGAGGACAGTGGGTACGTGTGGAGCCCTGTGCTAGGTATCGAGGATCTAGTGATCCCCACCCTCAAGAGAGGAGACAAAAACACACAAAGAGAATTTGAATATGATTTGATAGGCACTATGTATGGTAGAGAGATGCACAGGATAATTCGAGGCCACAGAGAAAGGTGACAAGTCAGCCTAGGAGACAGGTTTCTGACCGTGGCTGGTGAAGGGAGATGGTATATGAGCCAGATCCTAGAGAGTAAGTAGTTAAATTGGGCCGAGGATTAGGGATGTCCTGCTTGCAGGAAGCACATCCCAGATGGAGGGAACAGCATGGGGATAAGAAATGTGACATGGGGTGTGGTCAAAAGCAGGAGTGTGAAGTGTCTGGAGTATGAAGTGTGAGGCAGGCAGGGTAACGAGAGGAGATAGGAATGGGGGGCCAGGGATGGAGGCCTCTTCCGTCGAGTCTGTGTTGTGGGTAAGGACTTGATGTACCCTGGAGGCGCGGGTTGAAAGCATTTGGCAGGGGAACATGGCCACGCTTGTCTTTCAGATGGGTGGTGCCACGGCCGTGTGGAGGGTGGATTTGATGGAGAGGAAAATGCAGAAGGCGGTGCTGTGTAAGTTACCGGGAGGCCATTGGTGTGGTGGGAAACAGTGACTGAAGGCTAAGAAGGGGGCAGTGAGTCAACAGGAGCAGTGACTGAGGGAGAAGGTGGTTTGAAAACAGCTGTTTTCAGCACAGGCAGCTGAGTGGCTTCTGGACATACCGGCAGGGAAGGAGCGAGCTAGCACACAGGAGTTTTAGGGGTGGAGTGGGTGGAGTGGGTAGGGAGGGATGAGTTGGGTTTTGGACATACAGGTTTTTTTTTTTTTTTTTTTTTTTAAGTTCTATTGAGCTATAATTCACATACCATACAATTCACCCAAAGTGCACGATTCATTGTTGGTTTGTTGTTGTTGTTTCACTGATTTGTACAGCCATCACCAGTATTTTAGAATGGTTTCTGGACAAATTGATTTAAAATCTTTCTGAAATAGTAGAAAATTTCTAGCGTATAGGAGAGACTCATACAAGGAATGTCTGTGTCAGGCATAGGGATTTGGGGTCTTCTCTGGTAGGGCTGTCCAGCCAGCATGAAAATAAGGTTCTGAATCTTGGGGAAGCTGTGGGGGCTGGAGGTAGATTTGGGAGTTGGTGCCATGTGGCTCATAGTTGATAATACGAGGGAAGAAGCCTTTGCTTAACAACAAAGTTTGGGAGAGTTGATGTGGGAAGTTCACAGTGGACCTTACTGCAGGGGCGAGGGGTGGGGAGAGGGACAGGGCAGGAGAGAGGTGGTGTGTCAAGTAGAATTATTATCAAGTTCTTGCCAAGTCCTTGACACAACTTACCAGTGGTGGTTATTGATGTGAGGGGATTGCTGATGAAAGCAGAGGTGTTTGTTCTTGCCTGAGGAGCTCCCAGTCTGGTTGGGGAAGAAAAGCCAGTTTATAAAGGTAGGTTGGAAAGTCTAGATAGGAAGAGTCCAACAGGAGACACGTTTGGCTTATTTAGGGACAGTCAGGCAAGACCAGGCTTGAGCTGATCCTTGCAAGTGTAAGCTTTGGAGGAAGGGCATGCCCTTCAGCCTCTCTGGAGGGGAGGGGTGGTGGAAGGGACCTCCATGTCAAGTGTTTGTAGATGGGACGGGCTGGAAGGAATGTTCGAAAATGATGATGGGATAGGCTGGAAGGAATGTTCGCAAATAATGAGGGCTGCCACTGTGTGTACCTCAGGACCGGATCCCTTCCCTCAACTGCCCGTGTCTTCTTCAGATGCAGCCCTGTTCTCTGGCCCTTGGTCTTGTTCTCAGCATGCTTCTAGAAGCCCCTCAGCCAGCATACTCCCATTTCCCCACCCAAAGCCCCCCCCCCCCCCCCC
>NW_024412627.1:2852329-2882716 GCF_014898765.1 Herpailurus yagouaroundi
TATCGGGCCTGTGTTTTTTTTCACTCTTTGTTTATACACGCCCCCCCCCAAAACCCCCCACCCTCCCCCACCCACCCCCCCCCCCCCCCCCCCCGCATCCACACTGCCTTCCCCTCAGGCCTCCACCCTCTCTGGTGCCACAGCTCTGGCAGGAGGTAGTTGTGTACATGTGCTTCTCCTGCATGGTGGCTCCTGTCTCTCCCATTGCCTGTTTCCTGAGGTCCTAGTAAAGTCCTGACTGAGACCACTCCCGAGTCCTTTTCTGTAACATCTGAGGGCAGGTGGATGGGGTGGCGGCCAGGGCAGGGTGGGGTGGGGGAGAGACCTGGAAGTGTATACGGCGGCAGCCAGGCTCGAGCCCCAAGGAGCGCCAGCATTTGCAGGACAGGCCGGCAAGAGGCCGGTGCAGGAGAGGAGTGGAGGCTGACCACGCAGGACGGAGGCCCTGACGCCAGGGGAAGAGGCAGTGGGCACCTGTGTCCAGCGGATGCAGGCAGGGGAAGGATCTAATTCTTTGACCTGTGCGGTTCCTGGTTCTCCCGAGAGCATCATCGCTGGGCTGGGGAGGACGGAGGCTAGACTGAAGTGGGTTGCAAAGTCAAATGGGGGCGAGGACTAGAAGCACAGGCTTGGACCACTTCTGAAATTTTGCCGTGAAGAGACGAGGTGGGGAGCTGGAGGGGAGTGTGGGGTTTGGAAGCTCTTACATATTTAATTTTTAAGATGGGCTCTCCTAAAGTATGCTCGTGTGCCATACGGCGTAGGAAAGGGGCGTCAGCCGGCCCGAGAGGAGATGGGATTCAGAGCACAGATGACGGGTTGCTCTTCACTAAGTGCAGAGGTGACCGGTGCTGCTGCACTTAGCTTGTCCTGTTCATGGTGGGAACAGGGTCTCTGGCTTCTCTTCTGACCAGAGTGGGAACTTGGGACTTCAGCTAGGGGGGCTCAGACCTGGGTCTGAGGGCAGCAGCAAAAACATTGAAAGAGAGAGAAAGGTTGAAATGTCAGACAGACTTGCCGGGAACGACACCGATTTACGGGACAGCATTGTGGGCACGCCTGCCGCCGGTGTTTGTGGTGGCACAGCTTAAAGTCAGATGCACCCGTCCGGTTGTGGGGCTCGCCCCAATTTTACCGTGCACCGGTGTGGGCAGGTCCACGGCAAGTGGCTCCACCCAGGGTTCCTGCTTTACTTAGCGGGAGAGAACAACTCTTTTCCACGCGAATCCATCCTCCTTGGGATCTTTCCACTGAGCTCTCCTTCCGTCCACACCTTCACCTTTGTTGTAGCTCACTGGGGGGGTCTTTCTCCTTTTTCTTTTCTCACTCAGCAGATCAGTTCCTTCATGCTGATCATTCTCAAGTTTGTACGCTTCTAATCTCTAAACTCTCTAAACTCGAGATCCATTATTTCATGCGATTCTAGCTAATGCAGCTGGACTTTTTTTTTTTTAAGGGACATGTTCTTCCCTGTGTTAAAATGTATTATGTAAAGCTGTGGTGGTAAAAAATAGTGTTGCATGTGGGAAAATGTGTCTTGTATCCCAAGCAATCAGGAAAAATAGATAAATTGGACTGTGTAGACATTTAAAAATGTATTTCAAAGACAAAAATAAAGATAACCCAATAAAAATGGGTAAAGGGCAGTTCTCCAGAGCAGACACACAAATGGCTAATAAACAGGTGAAAACACGTTCAGCATCATTAGCCATGGGGGAAATGCAAATCAAAACTGCTAGTTAACTTTTCAACCCCACTAGGAGGGCTGTGATCAGAAAGACAGTTACACGCACTGCTGCAGATGTAGGGATATCGGAACCCTGGTGCTTTGCTGCTGGGAATGTAAAATGGTGCGCCCACTTTGGAAACCATCTGGCAGCTCCTCAAAAGGTTAAACCTAGAGTTACCATACAACCCAGCAGTTCCACTCCTGGGTATAGACCGAGAAAATGGAAACATGTCCACAGAAAAGCTTGTCCATGACTGTTCATAACAGTGTTATTCTCATTAGCCAAAAGTGAACACAACCCAAATGTCTATCAGTTGATGGATTAATATACAAAGTGTGGTGTATGCAAGCAGAGGAATATTATTCAACAATGAGAATAAATGAAGTGCACAATAGGAAAATCTATAGAGGGGCGCCTGGATGGTTCAGTCGGTTGAGTGTCCGACTTCAGCTCAGGTTGTGATTTCGCTGTCCGTGAGTTTAAGCCCCGTGTCAGACTCTGTGCTGACAGCTCAGAGCCTGGAGCCTGTTTTGGATTCTGTGTCTCCCTCTCTCTCTGCCCCTCCCCCACTCATGCTCTGTCTCTGTCTCTCTGTCTCTCTCTCTCTCTCTGTCAAAAATAAATAAACATTTTTAAAAAAATTAAAAAAAATCTATAGAAACAGAAATAGATTAGTGTTTACCTGAGGCTGGGCTGGGCGTGGGGAGGTATATCTATCTAAAATTAACAACTCAGTGAATTTCAGTATATTCAGAGTTGTGCAGCTGTCACCACAATCAGTTTTAGAACGTGGTCATCCACTGGCTAAAAAGCCCCGTACTCATTAACAGTCCCTTTCCCCCTAACCACACTCCCGCCCCCCCCCGCCGCCATTTTCTGTGGATTTACCTAGATGATATTTCATCTAAATGGAATCGTACAGTAGGTAATGCAGTCTGTCGTGTGTGGCTTCTTTTACTTAGCATAAGGTTTTCAAGGTTCACCTGTGTTGTAGTATGTGTCATACTTCGTTCCTTTTATTGTTGAATCATATCTGCCTTTGTGTGAACAATACCACTTTCCTCCATTCGTAGGATTTCTCCACATCCTCACCAACACTTGTTATGTCTCTTTTTAATGTGAAATGATACCTCCTTGTGGTTTTGATTTGTATTTTCTTGATGGCTAGTGATACTGAGTATCTTTTCATGTGCTTTTTGGCCATTTATATATCTTCTTTGGAGAACTGTCTATTCAGATCTTTTTTAAGTTTATTTATTGAGAGAAAGAGAACAAGTGGGGAGGGGCAGAGAGAGAGAGGGGGACATAGGATCCAAAGCAGGCTCCGTGCCAATAGCAGAGAGCCTGATGCGGGGCTCGAACTCATGAACTATGAGATCATGACCTGAGCTGAAGTCAGATGCTTAACCGACTGAGCCACCTAAGTGCCCCAGATATTTTTGTATATGGTCTGAGGAAGGGGTCAAAATTCATTCTTTTACATATGGATACCTAGTTGTCCCAGTACTGTTTGTCAAAAAGACTATTCTAGTTGTCTTGGCACCCTGGTTGGAAATTAATTGACCGTAGGTATGAGGGTTTATTTCTGGTCTCTCGATTCTGTGTCATTGATCGATAGGTCTATCCTTATGCCAGTACTGCATCGCCTTGATTGCTATAGCTTTGTGTAGTGCATTTTGTAATTGGGAAAACATCTTTATATTCGAGATTGTTTTGTCTATTCTCGATCCCTTGAGTTACCAAATGGATTTTAGGATGAGCTTGTTAATTTCTGCAAAGAAGCCAGCTGGGATTGCACTGAAAATGATGAGGGACAGAAGCAGGAAGATGTTTACCCTTATCCAGGAAGCTGACCTAAAGCCTGCATAGTTTTGATACAGATCAAATACATGCTGGTTACTACATTCTGTAAGGGTCTCGCGACTGCCTCTATATCTCCAGTAGTTAATATCGAACTGAATGACAAAGGAATCTTGCAAAAGTAGTTTTACGAGTAGACATTCAAAGAAATTCAAAGAAATTTTGGTTATCTGATATTCCCAGCATGCCTCCTTCCCTTTGATTACTGAGTATATATAACCACCAGCCTCACACAGCAAAAGTACAGCACCTTCTGCCCATGGGTCGGGTTCCCATGCTACTTAAATACACTTAGTAAGTTGCACTGTCAGCGGCTCAAGAATTCTTTCTTTACTGTTGGCCTCAACCCCCACATAATTTTTGGTAGCCTGTATGGGGACAGTGATGAAAGAAATTCAGGAGCTTCAGTGCGGCTTGGTAAGTCTTTACCCCCAGTATTTGTTTCTTACTTGTTCTTTTTCGGAGATGTCCTGAATAGTATGACTCTCCAGAATGTGCCTTGTCCAAGTGCTCAGGAGAGAACCTGTGCCTGTGGCTACACTACAGGGAGGGACAAACTTCTGCCCCCCAGCTGGACACTGGTACCTTGGCCGTAACAGCGTTGGTCAGAAATCAGGCTCTCCCTGTTTTACTGGTTTATTTATTATTTTTTTCTAGTGTTTGTTTATTTTGGGGACTGAGAGAGACAGAGTGTGAGCAGGGGAGGGGCAGAGAGAGAGAGGGAGACACAGAATCCGAAGTAGCCTCAGGCTCTGAACTGTCTGTACACAGCCTGACGCAGGGCTCAAACTCAGGAGCCATGAGATCATGACCTGAGCCGAAGTCAGACACTTAACTGACAGAGCCACCCGGGAGCTCCTGTTTTGCTGTTTTTTGTAATGTTTGTATTCTTCTTGGGCTTGGGATGGCCATACATGTCATTAGGGTGGCTGCCAACCTTCAGACCCCCTAAATAGACCAGTGTGATCCCTCGATGAGCATAAAATTCAAGGTACATCTTCTTGTGTGCTTCCCGAAAGGGACAGGTGGGAGCTGTTCCCATTTGGGGCACTCACCCAACAGGGGACCCCTCCCTTGGGACTGGATCACGGCTGAAACTCATGAGAAAGTTGCCCGGGTTAGGTAGGAGTTCCACACTGCCATCTTTTCATGTCTCTCATTTGACCTTCCCCATCGACTGTTTGGTGTTCTTGGTCCTGCTCTCAGGGTAAAGGTACCTTAGATAGCTCATGCGTAATTCGATGTGAAATGGCTGCCCCTTCTAAACAAAGGCCAGGACCTCCACCCCATCCATTACTGCTAGATCCAGAGGCTTACGAAGGGTATCATTATTGGTCACCAAGCCTACCGACTCCCCCAAAATGGAAAGAGGCAGCCTCAATGGTTGCGGCATTTCAGTCCATCTCCCCGCACCTACTGCAGGTTAGGGTGCAATAGGGGAAGTGGAGGGAGGCCCACATCCCTCCTCAAGTAGTACAGGGGTGTCAGAGCAGTCAGGGGAGGGTGCCTCCTGCCGCCCTGAACCCCAGGAAGCTTCAGCAGTGTTCCTGATAGGATGCCATTCAGAAGCCGAGGGAGATTTTGGTCAAGGACTCTTAGTTAATGTAACTATGGATGGGATCAGCTTCTTCAGTCCCAGAGGATTCCCCGTCTCCTAACACAATGGAGTTAATTTGGATTTAAAGAAAAAGTGCCGAACCCTACTCCCCACCCCAAAGAATAAATACTGCCCCCTAGTTAACACTGCCAATAAAAGATAGAAACCCAAGTGCCAGGGCGTGCAGCTCACTCTCTCGAGCTTGCCTGCTCTCACATCTCGAGAGTGTCTTTTTCACTTTAATAACCTTTCCCTCCCCACTTCTTTTACTCATCTGCTGTGCTGCATGTCTGTCCTGAGCTCCTTCCTGAGACAAGACCAAGAACCTCCAGCATCCGCTTTAGGTCTGGCTGGGTCAAGGCTCCAGGGATCGGGGTCTCCCCAGTTCACACGGCAACACCTTTGGCAGCCATGAAGGGACAGGGTAACAACAGGTCGAGTGACCGTCTTCATCGGTGAGGTTCTCACCTTCCTTGTGCTGGACAGTTGCTTAGTCACTCTTTGTTCTGCTCTCTCTCTCTGATCTCCCTGGGGAAAGGCCTCAAAAGGAAACAAAAAATTCCAGTATGCCAGATTATATCTCAGTACAGGGGAGACTTCTCCTGTCTCTCCCAAGGACACGCATGTTGATTGAAAGGAAGGATGGGCAGGGGTTCCCTCTTGGGGGGCACGCTAGGCCAAAGAGGGCAGCAGGTTGGGGATGCCCACCTGCATCAGGGATGATAGCGTGATGGTTCCAGGGAGATGTCCCAGGGCCCAGACTCTCCAAGGTGGCGCTCTTGGGGTTCAGCAGGGACGCCTCTAGCCCAGGAGACTGCCAACTTTCTTTCCTCTAAATCCTTGATCCCATCCCACCCCGCCTTGAGATGCATCTTGAGAAACTAGAACCAGTTTGACCCTGGCACCTTGTATGCTTCCTTCCCACATCGGCTTCTTTGTAACATTGTCGGCCTCAGTATAAACTAAAGGATGGGGAAGTCTGACCAGAAAAATAGACCGAAATCCCATATGGTCAGGCTTTTACGGATCTGTACCCAAACCCTGATCTGTCTGTGCTCTTTTAGGGGCCCTGAGAACACCCACCTCCTCCACTCCTCAATCCACCATCAGCTCACCTGCCTTAGGCCTTGTACTTCTGTTAATCAGCCACAAGCCTGTGTTCTGTCCTGTGTGCCCACCCACCTTGTCTCTTTGTAAACAGGTTGCTGCCAGGATCCTGTACAGCCCCCCCCCCCCCTTTTTCCTGAGTTACTCGTCTCCTCTTTGCTGCTGCTTTTGTGTGTCAGATCTGAAATCTGTCTCGAGAGACCTGGATGAATGTCGCCTGATCCTTGTACGTGGAGGCGTCTCCCTCCTTCGTCTCCAGGTTAATGGCTGTGATAAACAGAGCCAATTGTCTGTTATAGGTCTTCCTCAGGATGAGGACTTTAAGGAATATTCCCAAGCAGCTTTTGAAACTCCTTTTGTTTATGGGGCGCCTGGGTGGCGCAGTCGGTTAAGCGTCTGACTTCAGCCAGGTCACGATCTCGCGGTCCGTGAGTTCGAGCCCCGCGTCGGGCTCTGGGCTGATGGCTCGGAGCCTGGAGCCTGTTTCCGATTCTGTGTCTCCCTCTCTCTCTGCCCCTCCCCCGTTCATGCTCTGTCTCTCTCTGTCCCCAAAATAAATAAACGTTGAAAAAAAAAATTAAAAAAATAAAAAAGAAACTCCTTTTGTTTCAAGGGGGTTCCCTGTATTGTCTGGCCAGACTAGACTGTCTTTTTTCACATTTTGTTGGGGGAAAGAAAATGTTCATCTGTTCTTCTGTCTGGTGACCGGGAGTCTCTTTCTTCTGTTTGGGCTTTTATCGCCTCCAGCCTTGCAGGCAGCACCTCGCCTCTTCTGCCTCCTCCTCCCTCTCCTCCTGTTTCTGCACCACCCTCCACCCTAGGCAAGGCTTACCTAACAGGCTCCTGCACCCTCTTCAGTGCCTGTGGCACCAGTGGTTTCTGGTCCTCCTCTCAGTGTCAAGGAGCGGAGAGCACTCCAAGCTGTTGGGCCACCTCCTTATGAGGTTCAAACTGAAACACCTCCCAGGTCAGCAAGAAGGGGCCTAACGGCTCCCTTGGACTTAAACCACCCCTCAGATTTCCCCACAGGTACCCCAAGTAACATGGACAGTGTGGAGCAGATTGATTGACTTTTAGTGGGCACAGGTGCAACATATTTTGATGTAAAGTCAATTTAAGTTTGTTTATTTTTTTTAAGTTTATTTATTTTGAGAGAGAGAGAGGATCCCAAGCAGGCTCTGTGCTGTCAGCACAGAGCCTGAGGTGGGGCTCGATCTCATGAACTGTCTCATAAAGCTTTCATGGGTAATGGTTACGAACAAGTAGGTAGGTTGAATAAATGAAAAGGTTTCTAGGTAAAACTTTTAATGGCTTTCAAGATCTTTTGTAGCATGAATTTTTTTTTATGTTTATTTATTTTTGAGAGAGAGAGTACCGATGCAAGCAGGGGAGGGGCAGAGAGAGAGGGAGTCAGAGAATCCAAAGCAGGTTCCAGGCTCTAAGCTGTCAGCCCTAACCCTAACCCTAACCCTAACCCTAACCCTAACCCTAACCCTAAGCTGTCAGCCCCAGTGTGGGGCTCAAACTCATAAACCATGAGATCCTGACCTGAGCCAAAGTTGGATGCTTAACCGGTTGAGCCACCCAGGTGCCCCAGTAACCTGAAAGTTTTAAAGTTTTGCTAAGTTAAATGATAAATTGGATTGAATTCATTGGATATCCATAACCTTTCTAAATAAGGTAAAATACCTAAAGCATTGTTTTCTGAACATAGGTTTGTGTTTTTGGCTTCTTATTGTGGAGAAACTGACAGGGTTGCTTTCCTCATCATTTCCATCAGCCTTAATTATGTTTAATAGAATTTTAACTTAGAAACCTTAGTTTCCAGTGAACATGAAGTAGTAACCAATTGTGAACTGTCTGCTACACCAGAATTCTTTAGATTGGCAAATTTATGAATATAGTTCATAATTTCTAAAAACATGTTTTCCCATAGCACAATCTTTCAACAAAGCATGCTTAACAAGAGACTCAACTCTGTATGTAGGAAAGTGGGAAATGTGTTAGGAAGATACAAGAAATGAGAATACATTTTGTTGAGAGGAAAAATAAAGTAATTTTGTCCTAAAATGAGACTGTTTATTTAGAGAGAGAAGGCTTAGGACAAAGCCTGAGTGAAAAAGAAAGTTGTAGAAGGTCTGTCAAGGCAAATCTTTGAAAAGAACTTTGTATGTAATCATGACTAAGATTGAAATGATCTCTTATTGTCAGCTTGGTTAGTTAAATATGGAGTTTTATAGTGATCTATGATCCTGTTTAGGCATGTACCATGAAACTTCCCAAGATTCAAACTCTAAATAACGTCTTTTTGACTGATTAGGCTGGTTTATTTGGTATGGTAAGCTACTTGGGAAGTTGTATCACAGAGATGATGATAAAGGTTATGTTGTTTGGGTAAATGCTGTAACTGTTCTAGAAATTATATGAAATTCCTGTAGTTTTAGTATGTTCTGGTACAAGGTCATCATTTGACATTCCGAGCTTCAACATACCTTTTGGAGGACACGATGAACCCGTAGCAGCCACTAACAGGGTTCTCTCCTATTCCTCTCCACCCAGGCACCCCGTATGCAATGGCCCTGGTGTCTGCTGATTCCCGCATTGCAGAACTTCTCACGGAGCTCCATCAGCTGATCAAACAAACCCAGGTAAAAAGCTGCAGCCCTTGGCTCCTGGAGGGCAGCATGTGAGTGGCAGGGGCAGGGGCAGGGGTGGGGGGGGGGGGGGGGGGGGGGGGGGGTGGGGAGGGTTGTGTTCAGAGAGATTGGACGTGCAGGAGCCCAGGTGATGTGAAGAATGCGTTTTAAGAACGAGAGGATTTTGTGATTCTTTCTGTTTAATGACGGCTATATCGAGATCTGGTTCACTAGTTCCAAGTGTCCGATTCCAGTGGTTTTGGTGTATTTACAGAATTGTGCAACCATCACCACGATCAATTTCAGAATGTTGACATCATCTGACAAAAATGCCCTGTACCCATTATGGCCATTCCTCTTTTCCCTCCACCCTCTTATCTCAGCTGAACACAGATACTCTTATTGGGCAGGATATTCCAGGAGTGCAGGCAGAGGTTCTCTCCCAGGAGCTGGTCAAGGGCCAAAACTTTTTTGGAATGTGCAGGATCTGAAAACACAGGCCTGTTGAGTTCAACTTTTCCGGCACAGCCCCCCGTCCCCAGCCCTTGGCCTAGGCTCCCTTAGAGCGAAATGATATTGGAGCATCTACGTTTAATACAGCATTTCTACATCAGCTATAGCAGCAGTATCAACACGAGTATGCCTGACATTTGGAGGAGCCGGTGTGGGGTCGGGATAGACTTCAAGAAACAGCCTGTCCTATTGAGCCATTACATACATTTTCATATTTTTATACTAATTTGGTTACCCATTTCGCCCCTTCATCCACTCCTGTTTGTGCCTTATAATACGTTTGTGTTGAACTGTTCCTTTGGGCACTGGTACCAGAATTATCATATGACTTCTTCACGTAAGGCAGTTGAGTTTTACTGGCGATACCAGGGTGGTACACTGTTGAACTATGGTCATGGTAGAATTCAGTTTCATTATAGAACAAGTTAGTAAGAATTATAGACTTATTTCTTATGCCTTTCCACCGGAATTGGCCTTGCCCACTTACTAGATATCGTACTTAACTAGATATTGTCCTGGACAATAAAAGTATACTTTACCATATTTGCTTTATTACGGTTGGCCACGATTCAGTTATTTCTGGGTTCTGGTGACAAAGCCAGTCACCCTGTTGCAGCTCACAGGCTTGTAAAGAGACTGGTTTTCATTGTGTGCCCTTGTACAGCGGGGCTCACCTCCTCCCTATGGGAAGGACCTAAGCAATACTCAAAGTAACAGCCCTACCTCTGCCAGCTGTACCTCAGGATGTCTTATTTTGCAACGTTTATTTATTTTTGGGACAGAGAGAGACAGAGCATGAACGGGGGAGGGGCAGAGAGAGAGGGAGACACAGAATCGGAAACAGGCTCCAGGCTCCGAGCCATCAGCCCAGAGCCCCACGCGGGGCTCGAACTCACGGACCGCGAGATCGTGACCTGGCTGAAGTCGGACGCTCAACCGACTGCGCCACCCAGGCGCCCCAGGATGTCTTATTTTGATCTGTTCTTGGATCAAGGTAATCATGGTGCATCAATATAAATTATAAAAGCCCTGTACAGGTGCTCTAGAAGGGCCGCCACAGGTTTAGAAACCCGTACTTCCCCTAGGTGTGTCCTTGGAGCTCAGTGGCTAGAATGGAGGGCCATTGCCCCATGGCTGTGCAGCCCCCGTCTAGATTAAAATAGCCAAGAGGCCCTGAGGGGCAGGATGGCAAACCTTTCCCAACAACACATGGGTCCGTGAATTATCCAGCACTATCTGTTGGATTGACCTGGCCCAATACACTAACTCCTCATCTTTCCAGGTGGACACACACTCCTTGTCTTCCTCCTACCAGAGAACTCACCTTAGTCTGTTCATTTTACTAATCAGTCTTCCTCTGAATGCCACTTCTCCTTAAAAGTGTATTCAATTGTCCCATAAGGCGCACACTAGCACCCGTCTCCCCTAAAACCCTTTCTGTCTGTGGGCCAGTGTACTTTCTCCAGCACGCATTTTGTTGCCATTGCTGTCTACTGGCCTGGGTGCAGTGAGGAGACCCATTTCGTACTCCAAAATGCTGGGTGCCCTATACTGGATGTATGGTGGCCACACGTAGATGTATTTTAGCCTGAATGTATCAAATGGCCTCTCCAAACCTTCTTCACCTCAGGGCGAGAAGGTTCCCCAGGGGAATTTGGACCCACCATGTGATGCCTGCTGCTTTAATCCTATCAGAAAGCCATTTTTTTCCATTTAAAAAGATATCTTTTCATTCACAAAAATAAGAGTGGTGTGTGTTTGTGCACGGCCTATTGGATGTGCCGCTGCTATACTTTGGTCCATTATAATCAGGGTCCTCTCCAAGCATTCGGTCATCCAGGTTTATAGTTACACAGGGACCCATCTCCTGGGAGCCATGCACCACACAGTCATGTGGCCCAGAAGGGAGCGGTTCCCGGAAATTCCTTCCCAAATGAAGTCTTTTGTAGTGGGATGTAACCTGAAAAGTAAGGGTCAGGAGATGCCGGTATAAATATTTCTGGAGCCTCTGGCCTGGGATGCGGGGTGCCACAGCAGGATAAAGGGCCGCCCTCATGCCTGTTGACCTCACCCTTGCAGGAAGAGCGTTCACGGAGCGAACACAACTTAGTGAACATCCAGAAGACCCATGAGCGGATGCAGACAGAGAACAAGAGTAAGTAGCTGGGCTCACAAGAGAAAGGGGTATGGGCCGAGACAGGGAACCTGACTGTTACTAGTGTCGGACAGGATTTGGACAGGATTTTTGCATGTACCTACACAACCCGAAATGAACCGCTCCTTAGCCAGAGGGACAGTTTTCCCTTAGGCTGTGTGATATATGGTGACCCAGGAAACAGATAGCAGATGACTTAGCACTAAGGAGCCTTAAAATCCCCCAATTCTAGGGACTGGGACGTCAATGAAATGAGGCTGCATCCAGGGGAACCCCTTTGGGCACACAAGCATCCCCCGTAGGCTGGTGTTTTCTAGAGAGAGCTTCCCTCCCGTGCACTGCACATGCCCCAGCGGCCCTCATGCTCAGCCTCCTGGGTTGGTGCTTTCCAACCCTGAGCAGCTTTGAGAGTTGTTGTCTGTCTTCTTCTGTGCTGACACGTATCTTCTGTAATGCAATGGCAGAGATTAGAAAGTCCTCTCCTGACATGTAATGATGTGATCTGTACCATATGAAAATGTGAACTCGTCGAACATGGGCATCTGCCTCAGAGAGCACTTCTGACCCAATAAAGCTCACACCCTGGCCCGTGGCCTCTGTAAGCCTCCGGAAGTCTGATTTGGGTGTACTGGAAGCAGGGCCACGTGACCACCAGCTGCCCCTTGCCCACGCCTCTTTCTCTGTTCACTTTGCAGTCTCTCCCTATTACCGGACAAAGCTGCGTGGGCTCTATACAACCGCCAAGGCCGATGCGGAGGCGGAGTGCAAGTGAGTACTGTCCCACCGCCCTGCCCTCATCTCCCCTTCCCTGCCCGTGTGCTGGGCTCCAGAAGCCTACAAACCACAGCCCCAGCCGCCTTTCCTGCCACGGATAAGCAGATTCCCACTCCCCAGGCTGTCCCTGGGGGCTTGCCTTCCCTAGAACCCACTTTTGGACCTCTCTTTCCCGATAGCCCTGCTGTTTTATAGATGGCAGTGAGGTGGGGACCAGACCCCAGCACTGCCATTTACCAGCCACAGTGACCTTTTGAGCAGGCCCTTCCGTCGAGATTCAGTTGCTCCATCATTACAATGGGGATAATAACCATCTACAGAATTGTCAGCATATGAGACGGTTGTATATATAGTGCCTAAGACCAGTGTTTTTCAAACTTCTGATCATTACCTGTGGTAGGAAATACATTTTCTGTTGTGGCTTAATAATAATAATAATATTAAATACATAATCGTCATGTTAATAATATTAATAAAGACTCCTATTGGCCTTACTGTGCCAGGCATTATTCCAAGTACTTTATGTATTTATCTCAATGCTCAGAGCCACCATTTTACAGATGAGGAAACTAAGACACAAGGGGTTCTATAATCTGCTAAAAGACATACAGCTAGTAAGTGGGGGAGCCCAACTTCAGACCCAAAGTCCATATTCTTGGATACCATGCTAGAATGGTTTAATGATTGTCTTTTCACATTTATTTTATATGCACATATATCATAGAATTGGAACAAGAAATAGTTTGTACTGTTACTATGTCTTTGTGTGTGTGTGTGTGTGTGTGTGTGTGTGTGTGTGTGTTGTTTTGTTTTGTTTTGTTTTAAGTAATCTCTACACCCACTGTGTGGGGCTCAAGCTCATGACCCAGAGATCGAGAGTTGCATGCTCTTACGGCTGAGCCAGCCAGGTATCCTCTGTTCTGTTTTTTTTTAAATGCTGGTTGTTACCCAGGAAATTAATTTCACAACTCACTAATGAGTTATGGGCTCCGTTTAAATACTGGCCTGCACATGTGGTGATGGCCAGCACCCTAAACATTTCTAGTGGTTCCAGATCTTCCTCTTCTCCCGTCAGGCTCTTCATGAGCACACTGCCTTGTGCTCATGGTCCCAGATTTTCGTCGCCTGCTGTCATCTTTGTTTTACAAACCTTTGCTGGCACCTGTGTCTGGTGCTGGCCATCCACATATAGAGACACGAGGATAGCGAAGATGCTGCCTTCAAGGGCAAACGGTCCGGAAAGGAGAGGCACCCTAAGAAAAGAGTTACAGGACAGTGTGGTTGATGGGCCAGCAGAGGTGGGCTCACTGTGCCTGCAGGCCTGGGATGACCGCGGGGAGGAGGAGAGACTTGAAGTAGGGGTCAGCAGGTGGACACGGCAGAGGGGACAGTGTGTGGAGGCTGTGGAAGAGTGCCCGCTGGACATGCGCACTGGGGGACTGAGAACCAGTCCTGTGTGGCTGGGAAGGGCAAGGCAGCATGTGGAGGGCTTCCAGGAACTGGGTTTTATCCTGGAGGCCACAGGGAGCCAGTGAGGATGTAAAAGGAGAGAAACCTCTGGCTGCTGTGTGGACGGTAGACTGGGTGAGATTCAGAGGCAGTGAGGAGATCAGGCA
Source organism: Herpailurus yagouaroundi (assembly GCF_014898765.1). Taxonomy (NCBI): domain Eukaryota; kingdom Metazoa; phylum Chordata; class Mammalia; order Carnivora; family Felidae; genus Herpailurus; species Herpailurus yagouaroundi. The sequence continues at coordinate 2,866,318 of NW_024412627.1, forward strand.
AGAGGTGGTGATGGGATTGAGCCAAGACAGTGGCTGTGGGGATGGAGAAGCAAGAGTGGGTTCAAGGGCAGATTCTGAAATAAAATTGGGGGAATCAGGGGCGCCTGGGTGGCTCAGTCGGTTGGGCGTCCGACTTCAACTCAAGTCATGATCTCACGGTTTCTGGGTTCAAGTCCTGCGTCGGGCTCTATGCTGACAGCTCACAGCCTGGAGCCTGCTTCGGATTCTGTGTCTCCCTCTCTCTCTGCACCTCCCCTGCTCATGCTCTGTCTCTCTGTGTCTGAAAAATAAATAAAAACATTTTTAAAAAATTAAAAAAAATAAAATTGGAATCATTTGGGACAGGGGAAGGTGAAGATCCCAGGGTTTTTTTTAGCTTAGAGGCACCAGCTGGGCTCCCTGTGCTGGTCTGGGGAGGAGAACAAAGGGTGGGGCTGACTTAGGCAGGGGGAGGCACCGGCCAGGGGGAGGCACGGAGCGTTCTGACCGCCAGCCGGCCTTCCAGCCCACCCTTCACCACCGCCTCTTCTCCCTGATGTACAAGTTTGTCATCTGGCCATAGTCAGGCCCTTTCCCGCTCACCTGCACTGGAGTTGGGCTGGCATGAGTTAGAGGGACACGCACATTAGAGAGTAAAAGGCAAATGGCCCTTCCAAGCTTAACTGCTGGGAAAGTGACTGCTTCAGAAACCAGTCTGGTGTGGGCTCCTCTCTCCCATTGACCCACTGGGAGTTAAACACTTAGAAGCTTATTTCCTAATTTCAGGGCCCAGCCTCTTGCAGTTCTGCCACTTTACTTTTCAGACTGTCAAAAGTTCATACATTTATTCACTAGACTCTGAGTCCTTGTCAGCACTGGGTGCCGTGCTGGGCCCGGGAGCACATGAGGGGGCGAAGTGCCACCCTGCCTGTGGGAGGCTCCGAGTCTGGGAGTCTGGGTGGGGAACACATGTCACGGTGTGTTCCCACGACACTCTCCTCCACCCACACATCTCCAAGCAGATTAATTAAAGCCCTCAGGAAACTGAAGAGGCGCCAAGAGCCAGCGTCAGGAGTTAGTCCCGTGACACGCCGCTAGCTGACTCCTTGACACGCTGCTGCTCTTTCCTCCACATGCTCTTTCCTGCCCCCCGGCTGGGTTTCATCCTCCTGCTTGCAGAAAATGGAAAAGTGCCTGTGTCTTCATTTAACAATTTCTTTTTTGGGGCGCCTGGGTGGCGCAGTCGGTTAAGCGTCCGACTTCAGCCAGGTCACGATCTCGCGGTCCGTGAGTTCGAGCCCCGCGTGGGGCTCTGGGCTGATGGCTCGGAGCCTGGAGCGTGTTTCCGATTCTGTGTCTCCCTCTCTCTCTGCCCCTCCCCCGTTCATGCTCTGTCTCTCTCTGTCCCAAAAATAAATAAACGTTGGAGAAAAAAAAAAAAAATTTTTTTTTTTTTTTTTTTTAAAGGGCTTGAGGTTGCACACTGGCTGCAGAGGTCAGAGGGCAACAAGATCAAAGATTTCACTTTCCAGAATTAGGCAGCCATTCCCAGGCAGGAACAAATTATTTTCTAGCCTTAGTGCAAAAGGCCTTCCGCAAGAGTGGGAGGGATGGGGTCCTCAGTGATACTTTGGCCACAGACAGTGGCTTCCAACCACCCCGAGTTCCGGCTGGGGAAGATGGTTTTAGCCCTGGCTCGGCTGGCGCAGGCAGAGGTGTAGGTTAGCTTCCCAAGGGCCTGAACGACTCCCAGGCTAACACGGCAGGTCCCCAGAGGAGAGAATGATTTGTGGTCTGAGGATGGTCCTTCCGCACCAGGTGCGGGGCCCTGGACAGCTGACCGTTGGCTGCGGGCGCTTGCGGCATAGATGTTGTTCCAGGCTGCAGACCAGAGGTGGCGCTCTAGTCTTGACCTGTTCCATAGGAAGGAGGTCTCGTCCACTTTTTTCCAGGGTTATGGCCGTTTTCCATTGTGTAGTTAGTAAGTCTCTTATGGGAGATCATCGAGATTATGTAAATATTCCAGGTCAAGCTGTCTCTTAGCGTTGGCATCTGTTTATGGTTCTTGTTCACAACAATTGGGATTCTTTTTCTTAAAGCTCCCCAGGGGATTCTGATGTGGTTGAGACCCACTCCATTAATGTCTCACAGAGTACAGTTTAAGACATACTGCATAGAGCTGTGTTCTTCAGACAGGCCCAGCAGCAATGGTCAGACTCCCAGGTTCCCTTTGGCCTCCTGGCTTTTACTCCCCTCCTGTCCTGGTGCCTGACTGCCCTGTGTCCCAGTGCTCCCGGCCTGCAGTGGCCCTGGCTGAGCCCTCCCTGTGTCCTGTGCCTGCCGCGCTGAACTGTGATGCTGCAGGCATATCTGGTGACATGTCCACCCCTCCCTGCTTTGGACTGCCCCACTCCATCTGCCTGACAAGCTCCACGAGAGCCTGGGACCCAGCAGGACACAGTTGCGAGGCTGTATCGTGCTGTGTTCTTATTTGTCTCCCTCCTGCTAAATGAAGGCCTTCAGAACTACAGGGGCATTTACTAAAGGTTTACTAGAGGAATAGCTATGGGAGAGGAGAATAAATGACCCAAAATGGAGTCTGTGCTGCTTAGTCCTATTGAAATACTTTTTGGGGAAGAGTCCTCAAGATCTAGGATAAAGAAATCTTCCTCCAGCGAGAACTGTGTTCAGTCTGCTGGATTGCCTGGGCCCCAACCACTCTGGAACCCCGTAAGTTAACTCCAGAGGTTTAGTGGGGCTGTGGCCTTTTGGAGACAGATTCCTTCTACCCATACCCCTGCTCTGAGCTGAGAAGACTCCCCACAATCCTCTGGAGTGTCTCCTTTTACACGTCCCAGCGTGGGCAGACCCCGAGCCTTAACTTCCACCCTGAGAATCTCCAGACTGTTCAAAGCAGCCAGACCTGTAACATGCTTTCTTCAGGCTTTGTCAGATGCAGTTCTCTCTGCTTTGCTTGCCTCTCTGCGATTCTCTTGGATTCTTTGGCCTGCTTCCTCTCACTACCTTATCGGTTCTTTTATGCTTTTAAAATTAAAAAAACACGGGTGCCTGGCTGGCTCAGTCAGTGGAACATGTGACTCTTGATCTTGGGATTGGAGGTTTGACCCCCGACCCACGTTGGGTGTAGAGATTACTTAAAATTAAAATAAATAAACAAACCAAACCAAATAAATAGGGGTGCCTGGGTGGCTCAGTCGGTTAAGCGTCCGTCTTTGGCTCAGGTCCATGATCTCACAGTTCTTGAGTTCGAGCCCCGCGTCGGGCTCTGTACTGACAGCTCGGAGCCTGGAGCCTGCTTGTGATTCTGTGTCTCCCTCTCTCTCTGCCCCTCCCCCACTCACACTCTGTCTCCTCTCCTCTCCTCCCTCTCTCTCTGTCAAAAATCAACATTAAGAAATAAATAAATAAGCACTTAGGGTTTATAGTTTTTGGCAGTAGGGTTGATCTGAGTTACCCAGCCTGCTGTAAGCAGAGACGGAAGTCTGTGCTTTGTGCTTCATCCTGACGCCTTCTCTCCCTTCTCCCCACCCTCAGTATCCTCCGGAAAGCTCTAGATAAGATAGCAGAAATCAAGTCTCTGTTGGAGGAAAGGCGGATCGGTGAGTCGGAGATGCGTCTTGACCAGGCTGAGTGAGGCTTCTGAGAGCAGCAGCCACGGCTCCCTGCAGCCTCAGCCCTGTGTGCTCGTTCCATGGACTTCCGATGGGGGGAGCGCATCTGTGCAGCCCGGGTCTGGGAGGGAATGGAGACGCTCCCCTGCTCAGAGGCAGGGGCTCCCCAGCGTCCCTGTGCAGACCTGGAAGGTTTCATCCCCCCACCCATGCTCGTCTCCCTTCCTCTTGGGCCTGGGCAGGTGCCTGCTTCCCGCTACCTCCACTCGCACTTCTTTCTGTCGTAAACCCTGGCTGCTCTGTGAGGGCCGTTCTAGGATGGAGTTTACACAGGTGCTGGCTTCCAGATCCCTTCAGGCCGCCCCGGCTCTCCCACCTCTCTTACCGTAACATTCAGTGAGCCCACAGCGGGCAGTCGCCTCCCCCGTCAAACGTGTCACACCGCCAGCGGGGTCCGTGTGAGGTTGACTGGGTGTGTGGCGCCATGCCTGAGGAGGTCAAGGGTCTGACTGAGGAACCTAAAGTTCTTTTACCTTTATGTGGAATAACAGCACATTCTAATAGTAGAAAAGCACACCTAATTGTACACACAGCTCTGTGAAATTTTCACTGACTGAACATCTGATGTGACCAGCATCTCAGAAGTCCCCCTTTTTGCCCTCTTTCGTCCTTCGCACCAAGGGACCCCCCGGACCCGACATCTCACCGGTCCGTGGGAGTAGTCCGCAAGTGTTTCTCCGCGGGCATCTGGCGGAAGGGGCCGGGATCCCATCTGGGCCCTTGCTGCTAACTCGGGAGCTGGGGTTCCAGGCCGAGCTCCACTGGCAGCTCAGTGCACGGGTGGGCCTGGGGGAGGCGCCCCGACCCCGGTGCCTCAGGGGCTCGCTTCCTTCCCACAGCGGCCAAGATTGCGGGCCTGTACAATGACTCGGAGCCCCCTCGGAAGACCATGCGCAGGGGGGTGCTGATGACCCTGCTGCAGCAGTCGGCCATGACCCTGCCCCTGTGGATCGGGAAGCCTGGTGACAAGTGAGGGCAGGCCCCCGGGGTGGAGGGAGCTGATAAGTGGGAGGGGCTGGACCTAACACCTTGTCCCACCCTCAGGCCCCCGCCCCTCTGTGGGGCCATTCCAGCCTCTGGCGACTACGTGGCCAAACCTGGAGACAAGGTGGCTGCCCGGGTAAAGGCTGTGGATGGGGACGAGCAGTGGATCCTGGCCGAGGTGGTCAGCTACAGCCATGCCACCAACAAGTGAGTCGACACCCACGCCTCCGTCTGCGCTCCCCTTACAACTGTGCGGCTGCCCCTCCCCCACGTGCAGGATGGGAGAAGGGCTTCCCTCGGGGTGCCTGTGGGGACGGGGACGGTGTATGCAGCAGGCTCCTTGGGCCCTTCCCTGCCCCGCTCGTGGCTCCCCGACTTGGCGCACCTCCCTGCATCCACCGTTTTCCTTTTGCTCGCCAGGTATGAGGTAGATGACATCGACGAAGAAGGCAAAGAGTGAGTGTGCTGGTCAGGGCGGGACCATGGAAGCTGCTGGGAAGGAGCCCCTGCCTGGCCGTGGGTTGACCTAAGCCCCCCATCCCCCAGGAGACATACCCTGAGCCGGCGGCGCATCATCCCACTGCCCCAGTGGAAGGCCAACCCCGAGACGGACCCTGAAGCCTTATTTCAGAAGGAGCAGCTCGTACTGGCCCTGTATCCCCAGACCACCTGCTTCTACCGTGCCCTGATCCACACGCCCCCACAACGGGTAAGCAGCCCCCACGGGAGAGACCGCACAGGACACGACGGCTGGGCTGACCCCATGAGTCATGGGGTCACTGTCTACCTCCCTCCCCTCCTGACCATCTCCTCCAGCGTCTCTGAGCTAGGAGGGTCCCGTGCGTTGCCCTGTCTCCTGCTCACACTTCCCCGCAGCTGCCCTCCAGCCCTGCCCCCTACGGCAGTGCCAGCCAACCCCTCTCCCACCTTCAGAGTCCCAGCAGGCCCTGAGTGGAATGTGACCCACGAGTCCCCTAGTCTCACCTCACCTGTGCATTTTGACAGGCAGCCCTGAGATGGGAAGGCCCGTGCCGGGGCCCTTTCTCCGTCCCCGGCTGCGCTCCCTCATGCTGGTCACCCTTCACCTCATGGTGGGGGAAAGGCCCTTCTCCCCTCTTCCTCCAGGATTCCTGCCTCCTGCCCTCTGGGTTTTTCTTGATCCCCTTAACAGAGGGTCCTCAAAAGGCACCAGATCCTCTATGTAGGATCTCCCCATATAGACAGTAAGTCTCCCTCCTGCTTGCTCTTTGTTGCTGAGAAAAGAACTCCGTCCTAGCAGGGATTAGGTTCAAACATCTAGACTTTTTGAGCAAGGTTGGGGACAGGAGAGGCTGGGAGCCCCAGAGGTTCTGCTCATTCTCGGCACAGGGCCTCGTCTGGGGGTCTCTGACCAGCCCCTCCTGTCTGCCCCCTACTGCAGCCCCAGGATGACTATTCAGTCCTGTTTGAAGACACCTCCTATGCGGATGGTTACTCCCCTCCCCTCAATGTGGCCCAGAGGTACGTGGTGGCTTGTAAGGAGCCCAAGAAAAAGTGAAGTGGGCTGGCAGACTCCAAATCTCCTGCCATCCTCACAGGGGAGTGCAACAGAAGATTTTGTGATCAAATAAATATTGTTCCCCTTTGCCCATGTCTCCTTGGCTTTGCTTTTCCAGGCCCTTCTCCCCCTCCTCCTGACAGGACAAGTTGGGGAATTGGAGGCCGCGGAGGAGATGGCCGCATCTGGTCCCAGCAGGCATTTAGTTTCAGTTGAGGTTTGCTCTTTGCTCGCATTAGAGACTCAGGGTGTTAACACAAACGGAATTTTATTCTCGACCTCGGGGTCAGGCCGGGTCACAGCAGCGGGGCCGCGGGCGTGCCTCGGGGAGCACCACTCACAGGTGCGTGCGGAAGCGGAGGCTGCAGCCCGCCATCTTCTCTGCATAGTGGGCGTCAAAGCGCTCGTTCTGGGCCACGGTGAAGGTGGTCTTCCAGTCCCCCGCGACGCCTGTGGGCACGAGGAAGAAGGGCAGCGTGGCTGTGCGTCCTGGCGGCAGAGGCGGCCCCGGGTGGCTCGGGCAGCTCTCGCTCTGCTTCCACGCTTGCCTCCCCGCCCGGCCAGCCGCCCGGGCGCTCACCTTTCCTCATGAAGGCCGAAACGCTGTGATCCATGATGTCAGGGGGTATGGTGGTGTAGTTAGCCATGGGGTTCTTCTTCATCTCCTTGAAAGACGTTTGCTGGGTGATGAGATCCACGGTCTCCTCTGGCAGGGTGCACCCCACAAACTCCAGGATCTTCTGAATTTCCCTTTTAGGGTTCTGGAGCAGCAGAGGGGCTCTTCAGTAGAGGTTGGGATCGCTCATTGAGCAAACAAAAGGGGGCCTCCCAACCCCTTGGGGGACCTGGCCGCTTCCGCTTCCGGCCCTCCCGGCCCCAGCTCCTTGGGCCTGCCTTCCCTGGAGGCACATTAACTGCCACCGCCCTGTGACCCTGTAACAAACTCTGCCTGGGTCCCAACGGGTGAGGGCAGGGACGGGTGAGGGCAGGGACAGTCGTCTCTCAGAACTCTGGCCCCAGGGAGAACAGCGGCAGCAAATGGCCAGTGGGTGGCGAGGTGTCGCTCCGGTCTGAGACGAGCCCTACAGTGTTGCCCCCCGGGTGGCACCGCAGCTCCATGTCCCGGGCGGGAAGGCGGGCTGGGGGGGTCCCGGGGACTGACGTGGGGGCTGCCATGGGGAAGGTGGCTGAGAGGGCCTCGGCAGGTCCCTGTGGGCTTCTTGGCTCTCTGGAGAGAAGTGGCAGCAGGTGACCTCACCTCTTTCATGTCCTCATAGAAGAGGTAGAGAACAGGGTGGGTATGACTCAGCTCCCACCACTCCCGCACGTGCTGATACCAGGACCCGTAGGACACTGGGGAAAGGGCAGGGGCAGGGACACAGAGCTGGCATTAGTTTTGACTGACCGCTGCTCAGCTCCACCCCACTCCTTCCTCCAGATTGAGCCCCACCTTCTCCGGCCATGAACTTCTCCAGGAAGCTGTCCCAGGTGTCAGGGTCAGGGTGCACCTTGGCCATGCGGTAGAAGTGGTAATAGGAGACAGCCACATCCTTTGCGTTGCGGGCAACATACACCACCTGGAGGGGCAGACGACCCCCCCCCCCCCACACACACACCCACGCATCATCACCACACAGCGAGCCAGGCACTGGATGTTCCACCTTTCACAGCATCCCTGTGAGGGAAGTTATCCCTGGTCTGACCAGAGGGGAAACTGGCTTAGAGGCTGACTTGTTTGTGTCCCCGGAACCCTATTTGATGCTAATCTAATCCCCTCAGTGCCGCCACACCCAGATTTGGAACCAGGCGTGCCCCACTGTCACCAGCCCCCTCCTCTGCGGGCCTGGGGAGGCCTGCAGAGAAGACTGCGTTTCACAGCTCTGCACAGAGGAGGCTCACTTTCATCGACTTCTACCACAGGATGGGGCAGACAGCCTCCCCCCTTAAGATGAGACCTTCCTCTCAGGACCAAAACTGGGATGGCTTCCTCTGCCACTCACCTTGACCTTCTGATCCAGCAGGGTCTGAGGGAGCAGGGCCAGGGGCAAGTGCGTCTTGATGATTCGTGGGGCCGGTGTGTCTTTCAGAACCTCCATACCTGTGCCGTGGGTGGGGAAAGGTCTGCCGAGCTAGAGCCCAGTCCTGCCTCCTCCCTCCGTTCCACGTGGCCCTAGAGCCCTACTGCACACCTGTGGGAATCCCTGGAGCCTTGAACTCAAGGAAGGGTACCCGGATAAAGACGGGGGCCCTGCGACACTTCTCCAGATCGCCACCTTGGTAGATCATGTCCAGGATCTCGCTCACCCAGGTGGTGCCTGGAGAGCAGGGAAAGAGGAGACAGACAGGGCTGCGGGTGGCCCCCTGCTGGCCCAACGCAGGACTTGTGGCCCAGGAGAGGGGTGGGTGGCCCTCATCACTTACCAGATTTGGGGTAGGTGCTGATAAGCAGGTCATCGGACTGGGCCTGGAAGTTCTGCAGTGGCCCCAGTGCCTCGGCAAAGTACTTGATGAGAGGGATCCCCTTCACGTACTGCAGTGGTGGGCGTGAGGTGTCCGGGACCAGCTCCATGCCGCTGCGTCAGGGGCCAGAGTGCAGCTTACTTCCCTTAACATCACAACATGCCATCTACTGAAACCTTTGCTTTAAGATAAGGGACTGAAGGCTGGGTGACTTGCCCCCACTCACAAGGCTAGCGAGCGGCGGGGGCTGGGGTCCAAAGCCACACGTAACCTGCAGAGGGTCACAACGCCGGCTGCACCTTCACCTGAAGGGCCTGAAAAATCCCAGAGCTTGGGGCCACACCCCAAACCAGTTAAATCACTCTGGGGGCCCAATCCCAGTTTTTGGGAAGCTCTCCAGATTCCAGTGTGCACTTGAGAAAACTACTCTAGAGGCTGCCTGTCCTAAGTCCCCGCCTGTTTTCTTTTTCATACTACTTCCTGCTTCAGTCCCTGGCCTACTGCACTGGCCTCCTCGCCCTGTCATCCCCTGGAGCTCCTTGGGCCCCTCACATGTGGAAACATCCCAAAGGCCAGCCTGTGACCCCACTTGTCCAACCACACTCCATCTTGGCTCGGAGATAAACACAGCCAGCTGAGCAACTGAGCTTCTTTTAGGGGCTAAAGTCTGAGATGTAGATGAGCAAAAGAGAGGAGTCACGGAAGGGGGTTTCGGACCGGGTTGCGGTTGGCAGACTGCTTTCCCGAGGGAAAGCACAAGGATGCCATGCCATCAGAGGCAGCAGCAGAGAGAGAGGATCTGGAGAGAGAGGAGCTAGCGACGCCAAGTGAGGGAGGTCTGGCCCAGCCCAGCCCACCCCAGCACTCACCGCACCTCTCTGGATCTTGGCCTTGTGGCTCCTTTGTGCTGTGGCTTACTGGGTGCAGTTGTGGGGAGTACAGAACTGCTTTCTGAGCTGAAGCGTTTCTAAGTCCAAAGTGGGAGGTCTCTGGAGCTAGCACTGGGATCTGGCCGTCCTCCAGGAAGGAAAGGGTGGAGTTTAGAGTGGGAGGGCCCCCCTGTGCTCCCCTCCTCAGCACCTTAGCCAGAGCCAAGCTTAGACTGACCCGAAAATCCAAGATACGAGTTTAGCATGCAGAAAATAAGAGTGAATCTAGACAACAGGGCCCAGTAAGCTTTCATTTTTGTCTTTTGGGGGTTTTTTCAAGCTGTAATCCTGGCTCCTGACCTGCCTTCCAAACTCCACCCCTGCAGGGCGGGCCAACCAACAGCTTTTTCTAATGGATCCAGCCAGTGGAGAGGGGGCAGGGTGGAGAGGAAAAATGGGACACTCCCGTGAGCAGGGTCACTCACCTTCCTGGCTGGCTCCAGGCCAGTCTTGGAGATGCCAAAGGTTCAGGCCAGGGGTGGCGCACAGGCCCCCAGCAGCCCAGGGATTCTAAAAACTGTTACTCTTGACCTCTGACAGCAAGGCCAGTACAGAGCAATGTGGGTGGGCAGCGTGACAGAGTCTGGGGTGGAGCAGAAAAGGGAGGAAGAATGTCGAGTCTAATAACCCTGGGAGTGAGTCCAGCTTCATGATTCCCAAGGGATTTCATGGAGATTCATTCATGGTTGGTAAAAGAACCATGGCCCCCAGAAGGTGCTTTTCTCTCACTGGGTCTGAAGGGGCTCTGCAGACAGAGACAAGAAGGAGTTGGGGCTTAGAGAGCCACGGGGCCCCATGGGGGTAGAGTATCCCCCTCCCCCTTCCACCGCACTCTTGGCCTCTGTCCTTCCTATTTGTATTAAAGTCCAGAGTCAAGCTGGGCACTGGATTTGGATGGGCTCTGAGTCAAGAGTGTGGCCCCCAAGCAAAGCATTGTGTGATGTCAGAAGCGTGCTAGGGACAGCTGAGGCACCCGGGCCTCCAGAAAGAGGAGAGGCTCATCCACACAGGCCAGCAGCCTCTCCCTGCCTCTGCTCTTCTCTTCAGGCCCCAGTGACTGGCAGGGCCTCTGCCTCCAGCCCCCAGCAAACAACAGGAAGTTCCGTTAACTCAAGACTCTTTATTGTGCTCAGTAAAAACCGCCCAGACCCACAGGGGTGGCACAAACAAGCAGTGGGCGGAGGATCAGGTCTCCAGCATGTCTGTCCAGTGTTCCTGTGGAAACAAGAGGACCGGTCAAAGGCAGCCTGGGGGGGTGGGGCGGGGGAGGGGGAGGCTGGGGCCAAAGCCACCTCTCACCTCTTCTAATTCCAAGTTCTCTTCTTCCTCCTCGGTGCCCATCTGGCACAGCCTGATCAGGTCTCCCCACAGCAGTGAGTTCTTACAGCTACCAAGGGGTGCAGTTGGTAGGAGACACAGTCAGGATCACAAGCCTCTTCCAGGCTAGGCCCTGAGTGCCAAGATAAGGACTCGGCTGCCCTGGGCCTGGACTTGGACAACCGACACCATCCTCCCAAAGGTAGGCCAGGCTGGGGCAGGGGTGCTGGACTCACCCAGGGCATTGACCCTCTAGGGGCAGAAGCTGCCCTGGCTCCTTCTCCAGGAACTCCTCTGCAAGGCAGATCACGTGGGCCCTGAGGCGGCAGCCAGGGTGGGGGCAGCACAGGGGGCCCTCTTCGTCCTGTCAGAGGTGGTAGGCAGGGAAGAGAGAAAAGCGGGAGGAATGATGTAGCTAAACACTCAGAATTTCTATGGACCAGATACTGTTCCAGGGGCTTTGCATTAAACAATCCTGTGAGGCACATACTACTGCTATTTGCATTTTATAGATGAAACTGAAGCACGGAGAGGTTACAGCACTTGCCCACAGAGACCAAGCTAATCAGTTTCCTCTCAGCATGAGCAGTGATTATATATTTTTTAAATTTTTTTTAACGTTTATTTATTATTGAGAGACAGACACAGAGCATGAGCAGGGGAGGGGCTGACAGATGGAGAGACACAGAATCCAAAGCAGGCTCCAGGCTCCGAGCTGTCAGCACAGAGCCCAATGCCGGACTGGAACTCACAAACCACGAGATCATGACCTGAGCTGAAGTCGGATGCCTGACCGACTGAGCCACCCGGCCGCCCCATGGGCAGTGATTATATAAACAGCACGGCCACTGCGGCCACATCTATAGTTCTTCCAGCTAACCGACCTCAGGCAGGTCACTTAATCTCTGAATGGCAGGTACTCAATTTACATTTCCTGAGAGCTCCGAAGAAGTCAGGCCCATCCTTTCAGTTAATCTGTTAAATATGTATTGTCTGTTTTCCGGACCCTTTTCTACGGCAGTGAACAAGACCTGGCCTTGTATGGGCGGTGGGAGAAACTGACAAGATGAATAAAACACCTAGCATGTTAAACAATAAGTGTTTAGGTTAAAAAAAAAAAAAAAAAAGGCAAGGAAGTGTACAAGAAAGAATTGCAGTTTTAGATGGAGAGCCGAGGAAGACTTCATGGAGAAGGGGAAGGTGGCACTTGATAAAGACGGAAAGTCTAGGGAAGAGCCTTACAGTCAAAGGGGAAAGGCACAGGCCCTGAGCAGGAGGGTACTGATTCTGAGGAATGGCAGCAAGTAGGCTCATCCCCATTTGAGAAACGAGGGCAAAAGGTGTCAGTGGGCTGCCCGGTCCCTCAATAAACAGCTGGATCCCAAGTCGTCTGAACCCTGAAGGCCAGGTGGAGCCGCTCACCTGGAAGGAGCGCGCGCACAGGGCGCAGCAGGCCTCGGCATCTTGGTCAGGCTCGGACTCCAGGTCAGCTAAGGGTCCGGCGCGGCGCTTCGGGGCCGCGGCGCGGGGCGGCGGAGGCCCAAAGGTCAGCGGCATGTGCGGCGGTGGCGGTGGGCAGAGGTCACATCGGAAGTCGGCGCGCAGCCAGCGCACGGTGAGCGGGAGGCGCACCCAAGGCGGCACGCGCAGCATGTGTGCCAGCACGCGCAGGTGGAAAGCGAAGGAGGCCTCGCTGCGCAGGCGCGGGCCCACGTGAGCCAGGCGGCGTGAGGCTTGCGGGTGCTGCCAGGCCCACTCGAACTGCGGGCGGAGAGTAGGGGCTTCAGGGACGCCCCAGGAAGGGGGCCGCCAGGGGAAGGCCCGAAGCCCCAGCCCATTCTCCCACCGTCCCCGTCTCCTTTCTTACCCGAAGGGCGGCCACGGCGGAAGGGAAGCCGTGCACGATAAGCACCATCGCCCTGGGGAAAAGAACGAGGGCGCGGCCTGTGAGCCCCCCGCCTCACCCCGCGTCAAGCTGAACCCCCTCGCCATGATTCACCCCCAGTCCTACCTGAGAGTGAAGTCCTCATGCCAGGCTTCAAGCCTAGTCCGCGAGGCCCCGCCCCCTTCGCGAAGGTGCATCCTCTCCCACCTGCCAACCTCAGGCCCCGCCTCCAGCACAGGCCCCGCCTCCTGCCCTCCCCCTGTCCTCTCCCTTGCAGACTCTCTCTGATACAACCCCAGCCTTGTTCATCAGCCGCTGTCACCGGACCAACCTAGATCCTCAGTCCCCTTCTCACTCAATCCCTGCCTCATAGTCCCACAGCCGAGTTTCACAGGGCTCCGCCTCCCCACCGTGCTCCTCCACCCTTGGTGTCATTGCACCAGGAACTCGCATCCTGGCCCTGCTCTCAGCCACCGCACCGGCTCCGCCCACTGTCACTGGCTTGGCCTCGCCCCTCTCGGCAGGCCTCTCCTCAGAGCCTGCCTCTCCCTGGAAGCCCTGCTCCAGACAGCAATCCACTCCCTCTTACCAGGGCCCGCGCCCGCTGGTCCTCCAGGCCCCTCCTTTCTTGCGGCCCCCGTTGTGCTGCTGGACCCTACGAGTAGGGTTGACGGTGAACCCCACGTAGACGCGACCCCGGTGCCGAGGGTTCAGGCAGTAGAGCAGATAGACGCCGAAGAAGCGCCCGGGCCTCACCGCGTCCCCCCCAGGGCCCATCGGGACTTGTGGGTTGATTGCTGTAGCCTATGACCTTAGGGAGGACTGAGTTGCCAGGGCCGCAAGATGCCTGTCTCGGAAAAAGCGTTTGGAGGCGATCCCGAGATACCCTAGAGGCCACGGCAATGCAGATTCGCGCACCCTCTCCTGACTGACTGGTGCTAGGGTGTCCAAACCGGCCCACGGGACCCGGGCTGCTGTGCAGGCGGCGGGCACTTATTAGCGCCCGATTCGGTCCTTGGGCTGACCTTGGCTGGCTGATGGTAAGCGCGGAAACCTAGGACTGTTGGAAAGCTGGACTTGCGTGAGGGCGGAAGTGCCGGGTTTACAAACGCCTTAGTAAGGGCGGAAGTCGAGACTCTGACGGAAGTGGCGTCAGTAAGGGCGGAAGCGGTGTGGCTACGTGGGAGCTGGGATTCCATCCCCGCTGGGCTGCCTCCCCTTCAGGGCTGCTGCAATGGAACTCAGCGCCGAGTACCTCCGGGAGAAGCTGCAGCGGGACCTTGAGGCAGAGCACGTGGTGAGTTGAGCGGTCTAGATTCGCCCAACGAGGGGGAAAGAGGGCCTGAGGGGCGGGTTTCATACTCCCCACACCGTTGTTCCCCATAGGAAGTCGAGGACACGACTCCCAACCGTTGCGCGTCCAGCTTCCGAGTCCTGGTGGTGTCGGCCAAGTTCGAGGGGAAGCCGCTGCTTCAAAGACACCGGTGAGGCCCCGGGAGCCCTTCACTCAGCGCGACCCCAGCGCCGGGACCACAACCTTGGCCACTCCCCTCAACCTAACTCCCTAACCCCCACCAGTGCGGCCCCGCACGGTGAACCACGACCCCAAGGATGCCGCCTTCGTGGCCCCTGTATTGACACTTAGGCCCTCTTCCTCTTTGGTCCGCACGTCCTGGCGACACAACCTGGGAGACACCTCCAGTCTCCCTGATCACCCTACATTCTGGGATCGCGACTCAGGCCTCCACCTACCGTTTCCTAACCCCATCTTTCCCCCAGGCTGGTGAACACGTGCCTAGCAGAAGAGCTTCTGCACATCCATGCCTTTGAGCAGAAAACTCTGACCCCAGAGCAGTGGACCCGTGAGCAGCAGAAATAAAGAGACCTAGGCCTGCACAGCCACTAAATTATGAATCAGGGCCAGCTTCTGTGTCAGCGTGTTGTGGGGGGGGGGGTGGAAAGGGTGCTGAGCTTTAATCTAGAGCCTGGTTTCTCCCTGCCCCACCCCACCCCCACTCTCCATTGTCTTACTTTGGACAAGTCTTTCACACATCCACAAGGCCTTAAGTATTGAATCAGATAAAAAAAAAAACAAAACAAAACTGAGCCTCAATTAACTCACAGGCTATCGTTTCTTCCCAAAAGAGGCTACTGGTATTGCCTTTTGGCTTCAGCTAACACCCAATTACTTTACAAGGATTAATATGATCTAAAATCTACTGCCTCCACTGTAAGTACTCACTGACTAGTGGGCAAGGCATTTATGAAAAAGGAACCAACATTCACAAGAGGGTGAGTTAAGTAGGAGAAGTCAATCAGAAAGTTCCCATGGTACAATGTCTAATATCTGACTTAAGCAAACAAAAAACCCAGTTAATACAGAATATAGTAACAGGATGTCATGGGCCTGAATAATGCTGAAGTTCTTTTGGAAAAAATAAAACATTTAAGCACATGTAGTCTGAATATTTTCTCCCAGTCTGTCTTCCCTGTTCATTTTCTCAGTGCATCCATTTTTTCTTTGTAATTAGTGCTTTTTTTTTTTTTTGTTCTGTATCCAAAACATTTGCCTACCTCAAGGTTGTCAACATATGCTCTCATGGTTTCATATAAAATATTTATGGTTCTAGCTTTCTTTTTGGTTTATGATCCATCCCAAATTAATGTGTACAGAACAAGGTAGGGGCTAAGGTCCATTTTGTTTCCACTTGACTATTGTCAGTGACAATTGACCAGAATTATTCATTAAAAAGACGTCTCTTGGGGAGCCTGGGTGGCGCGGTCCGTTAAACGTCCGACTTCAGCCACGTCACGATCTCGCGGTCCGTGAGTTCGAGCCCCGCGTCAGGCTCTGGGTTGATGGCTCAGAGCCTGGAGCCTGTTTCCGATTCTGTGTCTCCGTCTCTCTCTGCCCCTCCCCCGTTCATGCTCTGTCTCTCTCTGTCCCAAAAATAAATAAACGTTGAAAAAAAAATTAAAAAAAAAAAAAGACGTCCCTTTCGCCCACCGAATTGGCTTGACAATCTGGGTGAAGATCAACCAACAGTACTTGTGTTTGGTCTATTTCTTGGACTCTTTATTCTGTGTCATTGATCTGTCTTTATGCCAAAGACTTTGATTGCTGTGGCTTTACTGCAAGTGTTCAAATTAAGCAGTATTAAGCAGTTTAAGTTCTTCAACTCTGCTCTTCGTTTGAAGACTTTTTTGGATATTCAAGACCCTTCACGTTTCCATATACATTTTTGAAACAATCTGTTAATTTCTTCTAAAAAAAAAGATGGCTAGGATTTTGACGGTGATTGCACTGATTCCACGGATCAAGTCAGGGAGAACAGGAATCTCAAAACATCAAATTTTCCAATGTATGAACAAAGCATATCTGCCATTTATTTCAGTCTTCTTGAATTCTTCTCTCAACAACGTTTTAAGGTTTTCTGTGTAAAGGTGTTTTGCATCTTTCATTATATTATTCCTACCCAGTTTAGGTTTTTGGATGCTATTGTCAATATTTTCAATTTGAATTTTCCTACCCATGTATGTACTTGTACAATATATCTATCTGACAAAGAATTCCTATCCAGAATATATAATAAACTCCAATGAGTCAAAACCAAAA
>NW_024412627.1:2882726-2886642 GCF_014898765.1 Herpailurus yagouaroundi
GTTCAAACCCATGTTGTTCAAGAGTCAACCATATACACTTGTTAAGACTCATCAAACTGAACACTAAAGACCTGAGCATTTTATTTTATAAATCATCACCCTCTCACCCCTGCTCTCCCACCTCCATTTTCTTCCTTCCCCTCTCCCTCTGTCTCTTAAGAATACCTCGGGAAATTCTGAAGAACAAGAAAGATGAGCGATATAGCTGACCCTCCGATGGGGGATATTCCCCATTCAATATCCACTTACCCCTCCCTCCTTACCCCCATTTTGTTTGAGGTATCAATCTGCCCCGTGAGAAATTCTGCCCTCCCACACTTTCTTGCAGCTAGGGGTGAGGTCACCTGCCCAATTCTGGCCAATGAGAAGTATGTAGAAGTCTCCAGGGTGGGACTCCCTGAAAACCTATTGCTTTCACAGACTCAAACACATGCTTTTGTTAGTATCGCTTTCTTTTCTTTCTTCCTGGAGTACAGCTGCTCAAATGAACTAAGGAGATTGTGCTAGTCCCTGATACAACCCTGTTTTACTCCAAGCTAGAGGAGCTCTTGGCAAGTCACGACTAACACTTCGCAAGTCAAAACGTTTAGGCATCGAAATGAAAAAAGCAATTCTGACTGGAAGTCAAGAATGATCTACGCATTGCTGTGCTAAAGTATACATAAGAATTTAGTATGTAAGTGATATTTCAAATCAATGGAGGATACAGACCATCAACGGACAGTGTAGGAACAAAAACTGCTAACTTATAACATACAAAATTATAAAGATAGATGAATGCTCTAAGCAATAGAAGCCAAAACCATACAAGTGCTAAAAGAAAAGGCAGTGAGATTGAAAACGGTCTCATAACACGTTACCCAAAAGCCCCAAGCCATAAAGTTAGACTTGGCACCATAAAGATTCAGAATTTCTGCATCATGAAATGTACGGTACAAGCTAAACTTAAAGACAAGCAATAGTTTGAGAGAAAATAATGGAACACATACGTAGGCAAAGGACTACTACCATACATATGACAAGTTCTTACAGACCAATAAAAACATAAATGAAACAAAAACCCAAAAACCCAGTTAGGAAAATATAAGGAGAAAGGCGTCATGTAAAAAAATATCAGAGATAGTGAAGAACTAAAAATGCTCAGTCTTAGGACGCCAGGGTGGCTCAGGCGGTTGAACGTCTGGCTTCGCCTCAGGTCATGATCTCACAGTTTGTGAGTTTGAGCCCCGCGTCAGGCTCTGTGCTCATAGCACAGGGCCTGCTTCGGATCCTCTCTCTCCCTCTCTCTGCCCCTTCCCCGCTTGGTCTCTCTCTCTCTCTCAAAAATAAACATAAAAAAAATTTTTAATAAAAATACTCAGTCTCACTAGGGAGTATAATAAAAGTTTTTTAAATAAAATAAAAAATTTTAAGAGGTATTATCCACCTGCCAGCTGACAAACAATTTAAGAGACTGAGAATATTCTGTATTTAGCATCTCTTTTACCATGAGAACAGAAACGGACACAACCTCTTTCGAGGACCACTTTGCAAAGGCTTCTCCCCTGAAATCCATCTCACTGGAAAACTGAACCGCACATGCAAAGATGTTTATCGCAGCCCCGTTTTATTAGCAAAATCATAGCTACCCAAATAATGAACAGAAGAACAGTCACATAAACTAAAACCACATTGTGGAATACTGTTCAGCCATTACAACAACAAAAAAAATGGAGACAAAAACTTATATGTACAGTATATTCAAATTAGACTAACGAGTTGGGGAAAAGTACTCACTTTTGCCCTTTAACAAATTAACCATTAGGGGGCACCTGGCTGGCTCAAACAGTATGTCATTCTTGATCTCAGGGTTGTGAGTTTGAGCTCCACGTTGGGTGTAGAGACTACTTAAAAACAAAATCTTGGGGATGGGGGGGGGAATCTGGGTGGCTCAGTCAGTTAAGCATCCGACTCTTGGTATCAGCTCAGCTCATGATCTCACATTTTGTGAGATCAAGCCCCGCATCAGGCTCTGCACTGACACAGTGGAGCCTGCTTGGGATTCCTTCCTTCCCCCTCTCTCTCTGCCACCCTCCTTAACCCCACGTGCACACACTCGCTCGCTTGCGCACGCTCTCTCTCAAAATAAATAAGCATTAGGGGCGCCTGGGTGGCGCAGTCGGTTAAGCGTCCGACTTCAGCCAGGTCACGATCTCGCGGTCCATGAGTTCGAGCCCCGCGTCAGGCTCTGGGCTGATGGCTCGGAGCCTGGAGCCTGTTTCCGATTCTGTGTCTCCCTCTCTCTCTGCTCCTCCCCCGTTCATGCTCTGTCTCTCTCTGTCCCAAAAAAAAAAAAAAAAAAAAAAATTGAAAAAATAAATAAGCATTAAAAAAATAACAAAAAAAATTAAAAAAAAATCTTAGGGGCACATGAGTGGCTCCGTTGGTTAAGCGCCTGGCTCTTGATTTTGGCTCAGGTCACGATCTCATGGTTTGTGGGACCGAGCCCCACACTGGGCTCCACGTAGATGGCATGGAGCCTTTCTCGCCCTCTCTCTCTCTGCTCCTCCACCTCCCCCCTCAAAAATAAATAAACAAAACATCAATAATAATAATAATAATGTTTAAAAAATTAAAAAATCTTAAAAACATAATCATTAAAAAAAATAGTATTCTAGATTTGAAATCATTGTTTTTCATAGATATTTTCCAAAATTTAAATTGTTGCTTTTTTGAAAACATGAGGAGAGGGTTGCAGAAAATCCACGATTTATGGGACCTTCCTGATGGGCAAGTTGGGCAGCTAATTTATCCTCACCAGAATATTCTAATTCTAAAGTGACACATCTTCTCTGAGGATGGAAAGCAGCAGCCCCCACCTTCAAATATTCAGATCAATCTCTCAAGCGCTGCTCTCAAGTGCTCTGGGCACGGCTGCAAAGATGCAATCCGTGTGCTGGAAAGGCCTAGGCCCTTGGGAACATGCCGCCTCTCCAGGAAGGTGATCCTGTGACCCACCTGCACCTCAAGGGGGACATTTTTGGATTCGGTTGAAATCAGATTAACTTCTGTAATTTTTACAACAGGATTTCAGACTTACAGCCCCCGGCCTGGTATCTAAAACAGACAGACCACTCAAATCCAGTGAAACAGAACAGCAGAATGTTGAGACCTCATCAGGAAGTGCAACCCTGAGCATCGGCATTCAGTTCCTCGTCACTTTGCCGCCTGAGAAATGGGTCTAGCAGGCACGTGGCTAAGGCAGACACGGTCATTCCCCGCACCTTTCTTCTCGCGGGGGGAGACAAACGTTCAACACTACGCCTACGCCGCAGCTGGACTGACCACCGCCAAGGACACACACAGAGAACACGGAAGGGGCTGGGCCTGGTCTGCAGGTGTCAGGGGCCTCCTGGTGGGGCCGCATCTGAGATGAGCCAGAGGGCTTGGCTTCTTCTTTCACTCACTGGCCTCACCCACATCCAATCTGTCAACACATCCCATCACCTCCTCCTTCAAAACGTACCCAGAATCTGGTCGATTCTCAGCCCTTCCAGTGCTACCATCCTGACCCAAGACAGCAGCACCTCTGTCTTGGAATATTCCATCAGCCTATTAACTGATCTCCCTGCTTCCGTCCTTGCTCCCTACAGGCTGCTCTCAACAGAGAAGCTAGAGTGATCCCATTAAAACCCAAGTCAGGTCACCTCGTTCTTCGGTTCAAAATTCTCCATCGGACACCACCACAAGTCCCTAAGACCCCTTCAGCCCTCCTCCTTCTCCCTCATGCTGGCCTGGTCCTTCCTGGAACAAGTCAGGCCTGCTCCCTCCATGGGGCTTCCTACCCTCCCTGCTCTCTGCCTGGGACACCGTTTCCAGAGACATCCACAGGGCTCCCTCCCTCACCTCCTACAAGTCTGTCCCCACCATTGTCCTT
>NW_024412628.1:0-22207 GCF_014898765.1 Herpailurus yagouaroundi
GTTGTTGTTGTTGTTGTTGTTGTTGTTGTTGTTTCACTTGGGATGCATTCCTCTTGTCTTGGCATTTTGGCTGAGTATTTGCCTTCTCTGTGTTACAAAAGCTCATTATGTTACCTGCCTGTGAGATGAATGGCTTTATGAAGAGGAGGTCATCTAGTGTCCAGGGCCTGGCATATCAGGGAGTGTCTGCGGTGTGTGTTTCATGCACTGTTTTGTGTTCTGGCTGCACTATCCTTTAGGCCCATTGTATGGGCAATGTATGGTGCTTGGCCAGAATGTGGTGAGTTTTATCTAGGTCTGATCTGATCTGCTTGTTAAACGAGACTTGAAACGACTGCCACTGGAAGTGAAGCCCTGCACAACTCTGTTCAAGAGAGGTGGTGTGTTCAGGGGTTTCTGCTGGTCTTCTAGGGAAGCGGCCAGCTCCATTGGGACTGAGGCAAGCTTGACAGGGAGGTGGGGCTTGGTCTAAGCGGGTTAGGCAGCCAGTGTGGGAATTGCCTTGTTTCCAGCGGGTGGCTCTGTGTTTATGCTGGGGGGGGGGGGGGGCAGAGCAGGGAAATGGCGTCACACAGCTGCTCTGTACCAGCTCCTTTGTCTCCTCATTGTGAACACTGACTCACAGGGATGCTCTCCAAGATGAGTGTATAATCTCCCCACTGTGTGCACCTGGTGTTGTACAGATCACTGTTTCCATGCCATCTGCCTGCAAGTAGTTTGCTCCCTTCTCTTCAGGAGTATGCCAATGCCCTCAGGGCTGTATCCCAGCCATTCCTGCTAACCTTTGAAACTCCACATTCTCGGGTGCCAGCATGGCTTGGCGAAGTGTCTGACTCTTGATCCTGGCTCAGATCGTGACCTCGTGGTCGTGGGATTCTCTCTCTCCCCCTCTTCCTGCCCCTCCTTGCATGTGCTCTCTTTCTCTCTCTCTCTCAAAATAAATAAACTTAAAAAAATTAGTGGCATGGAATACCTTATTTAGGCAAGATTTCCTCCCTGAGGGGAATGGCAGGGGTCTATCAGTTAAATTTCCAGTACTGACTAGGAAATTGTTTGTTGACTGGTTAAAGGTTACATTCCTGCAGGAATGAAACTAGGTTTGGTGACATGGGGCCTTAACGTAAGTAACTCCATGATGGGCCTGTAATTTTTCTTAACATTCCAACCCCAAATTTCTACACATCCATTTTTTATTAGAAGTACAGCCCTAAATAATATTTTAACCATCTACTGCTGGCCCTTCTTTTCAGATCCTGTGAAACTATGACCATCTCCTAATCATAGACAAAGATCAACTCTGTGGCTCTAAGATCTTTGTGGCTCTCAGTTACTTTGATCTATGTTACTAAGATCTTTGTGACTCTAAGTTACTGATGGACTTTTGAAATCTTTGACCCATGGGCCCCCAGCCAGGTTGCTGAACCATCACTTAGGCACAGAAGCACTCTTTCCAAGTCACCTCTTCCTAAAGAGTTGTCTTTCCCTCTTGTACTTCTGGGTCTTACCCTTTGGCAAGTCACTTATCCTCGTGCAAACGTGTCAAAGTGGCCCGGAGAAAGCTGCTTGCCTGTGACTGCCACTTCATGGTCACATCTTTTCCTTCTGAAACCCCTTGAACTCCCTATCGTTCTTGCAGTCTTTGAATATCTCTTTGATTTGGAAATATTTGATTCTCTTGTATTCCTGCTAAAAATATGCATGAAAATATCAAAGCAAGGATTCTTTACCATAAGTGAGCCAGTCACAATGATCCATCTGGCCGTGTGTACATTTTTTTTTGACAATGTTCAGGCATGATGTGAAGTACATCCTGTAAAATCTGAGTATCATTCATTATCCAGGATAACCACCTTTATGGAAAGCCATTCAATGACATGCTCGTTCAAGATCAGAAAATCACTTAATTTACATACCACATAATACAGTGGTATGTACATACGGTATTATCTTAAATATGTAAAGTAGATGTTGCTATGAATTGTATGTCATTGTGCATTTGGTTTTCTGTACCATGAATGCTATTATTTTAATTTAACAATTATGGTATTAAACAGTCTTTGTGTCATCTTGTATTTCTTTCATCACTGTTTTATAGTTTTCAGAGTATATGTCGCTCACCACTTTGGTTAGATTTATTCATAGATATTTTATTATTTGTTGTGCAACTGTAAATTGGGCTGTTTTCTTAATTTCTCTTTCTACTGCTTCATTTTTGTTGTCTGCAAATGCAACAGATTTCTGTACAGCGATTTTGTACCCTGTGACTTTGCTGAATTCATTTATCACTTCTAGCAGTTATTGGGTGGACTTTTTAGAGTTTTCTTTATATAGTGTCATGTAATCTGCAAAGTGTGAAGTTTTCACCTCTTCCAGATTTGGATTTGTTTTTATTTTATGTTATTTTATTTGTTTTATTTTATTTATTTTATTTTATATTTTATTATTTTATTTTATTTCGTTTCATTTATCTGCTGGCTGTGGCTTGGACTTCCAGTACTATATTTATCAAAAGTGGTAAGAGTAAACATCCTTGTTCTTCCTGACCTTACAGGAAAAGCTCTCAGATTTTCTCCATTAAGATTGATTATATCTTCGGGGTTTTCATAGGTAACACTTATTACGTTGATGTATGTTCCCTGTTTACCTACTTTAGGGGGTTATAATCATGAATGGATGTTGTACTGTGTCAAATGCTTTTTCAGCATGTATTGAAATGACCATATGGTTCTTTTCTTTTAATGTTTATTTTGAGAGAGACAAAGCGTGAACAGGGGAGGGGCAGAGAGAAAGCGGGAGACACAGAATTTGAAGGAGGCTCTTGGCTCTGAGCTTTCAGCACAGAGTCCAATGCGGGACTTGAACTCACGAATCATGAAATCATGAGCTGAGCTGATGTCGGACTGTTAAAGGAGTGAGCCACCCAGGTACCCCGATCCTATGGTTCTTATCCTTTCTCCTGTTGATATATTTTATCACATTGATTGGTTTGTGAATATTGAACCACCCTTGCAGCTTGGTAATAAATCCCACTTAATAGTGGGATATATTTACAGTTGTTATATCTTTTTTCTGGATTTACCCTTTACTGTTATATAGTGTTCTCCTCTGTCTCTTGTTATGTACCTTTTTTTTAAGTGTATTTCTTTGATACAAGTATTGCTACTCCAGCTTTTTTTTCATCCATTCTTACACCCTACATCTCTAGATTGGAGCATTCATTCCATTTACCTTTAAAGAAATGATTGATATGTATTATGTATTGCCATTTTGTTACCTGTTTTCTTGTGGATTCTAATGATTTTCTCCAATCCTTTCTTGTCTTTCATGTTTTGCTTATTTTCTTTAGTGATATATTTTGATTTCTTTATCTTTATTCGTAGCATATTTATGACTGGTTTTAGTATATGGCTACTGTTAGGTGTTTATAAAACCTCTTCTGCACTTAGCAGTTTGTGTTAAGTTAATGGTCATTTACTTTTGAACCCATTATTTTCTCCTCCCTAGGTTTTTGGTAGATGTTATTATATTTCAAATCCATTTTTCTGAGTTCCTTAACTGATTTTTTACAGAAATATTCATTTTTTACTTGATATGTGTCTTCTACTTCTATACTGTCACTTTTGATCTCTCCTTTCCACTCAAAGAGTCCCTCTTAATATTTCTTGCAGGACTGGTTTAGTGGTACAAACACCTTTAGTTTTTGTTTGGGAAACTCTGTGTCTCCTTCCATTCTGAATGATAGCCTTGCTGGATAGAGTATTCTTGGCTGTTGATTTTTCCATTCAGTACTTTGAATATGTGATGTCACTCGCTTCTGGCTTGCTAAGTTTCTGTTCAGAAATCTGTAGCTAGCCTTATGGGTCTTCCCTTATTAGTTAAGGTCTCTTTTGTCTTGATGCTTTTAAGAGTTTTTGTTTATTGTCACTGCAATTTGCAAGTTGATTTACAATATGTCTAGGTGTTGGCCTGATTTTGTTGATTTTGATGGGAATTCTCTAGTCTCCCAGATGTGGATGTTTGTTTCCCTCCCCCAATTAGGGAAGTTTTCAGCTATCATTTCCTCAAATAAATTTTCTGTCCCCTTTTCTCTTTCTTCTGGGACTCCTACAATATGAATATTATTATGTTTGTTATGGTCACTGAGTTCCCTGAGTCTTGTCTCACGTTGCACAATTCTGTTCTCTCTCTTTGATTCAGTGTGATTAATTTCCGTTACTCAGTATTCGAGGTCACTGGTTTGTTCCTCTGCTTCTTCCATCCCTCTGTTCATTCCAGCAAGCGTGTTTCTCCTTTATTATGTCCTCAATGTCTACATGTTATTTCTTACCTCTATGTCAGGGGTCTCACTCTTCTACTCATTTTGCAACTCCAATGAGTATCCTTATGATCATTGCTTCAAATTCTGTATCAGGTATGTTACTTATATCTCTTTGGCTTAGATCTCTGGCTGTGTCTTTGGCTAGGTCTTTCATTGTGGATAAATGTCTCCGTGTCTCCATTTTGTCTGACTCTCTGGCTCTATTTCTCTGTGTTAAGAAGGTCAGCTGTGCCTTCTGCTCTTGAAACTAATGACGTTATGAAGAAGAGGTCCTGCAGAACTCAGTAATTCATGTCTCCATTTATAGGACCTGGACCTTCAGGAGAATATCATATGGGTATTGCTCACTCCCTGCTGTTGTGTTACTTTTCCTTTCGATGCACGTGTCTGCACTGATTTCATGACTGTTCTGGGCTGTGCTTGCTCTCATTGGTGTTAGTGGGACCCAGCAAGGCCAGCAGTGGGGTGCTATTCCCGCTGGGTAACTTGGGAGTAGGGCAGGAGTGTTAGCAAAATTTCACAGGGCTACTATTCCTATGTCAGATTTCCCGATGTCCTTTGGTGGCTGGGGGCTGTGGACCAGCCGTAGAAGCTAGGGGATTGAGGATATGCACAGAGCATGTCTGTGCCTGGGGACATGTGGCTTAGTGAGACAGATGACAGTGCCTGGATATGCACAGCTGGGTGAGGTGCAGATGTGCACAGTGTGCTGTAGCAGCTATGCATGCAGCTTGTTGGAAAGGGTACCCTCATGGTTTTAAGAATGTTTGTCCTGAGACCAGCAGGCTTGGTGTGGTGAGTCCCCCAGTGAACCCTTGGGACTGGCACACTGCTAATGGGTTAGGTAGCAAGCGTCTGTGCAGCCTCACCCTCTGGTGGGTGCTTCTATGCTTATTCTGGGAGGCTGGGGGAGAAGAATGGTGCCTGTGAGCTCACTCATTGTTGGAGAAGTCCTCCAACACACTCAGGAATCAACATGAATACATCTGTATCCTGTTGCCTCGGCATTGTGTAAAATGCCGTGTTTACCTTGCCTTTCTACACAGGCAGGGACCTGGCTATCACTCATCCTCCTGGATCACCCAGTGCTGCGTCAGCTGATCTCCAAACGCCAAGATCTAAACTCAAGGGAATTCAGCCCCTCTGGGTTTTAAAGCCAAATGTTATGGAGATTAGTCTTCCCTGTGTGAGCTCCCTGGTGTGAGGGCTCACTTTTTCTGCCCTCTCTGCAGGGAGCCAGCCTCCAGCTTTCTGATCTTCCTAAACTTTCTGATGAAGCTTCTCTCTATTTAGGTGTGGGGTTTGTTCTTCCAGTCTTTGGATTGCTCTCTGGTTCATGGAGTTGGATGTGGATGTTATGTAGTTGAACACATGGGACAGGGTGAGCTCAGGGTCCTCTTACTCTGCTATTATTAATTTTTTAAAATGTCTTATTATTTTGGAGTTTTGAGACATGGGCGGACAGACTCATATCACCCATGCACTTCAGGATTAGAAAGGATCTTTCCCACATTTTCTTCTAGTATTTTAATTGAAACTCTTTAATGAGGTATAATTTACATATAACAAATAGTCTTAAGTTAAAGGGTATAATTTGATGAGACTTGAGGGTACAGGACCATGAGTACAACACCATGAAATCAAATGGTTTCTCTCTAAACCTTAAATCATGATCCCTTTGTGTCTAACGCTAATGTTGCTTTTGAAGTAAGGACTACTTTTTTTTTCACATTTTCAGATAATGCCCAGGTGTCTGAAAGCCTGCATTGGGGTACCTCCTTTTCCAATAGTCTATATTCACATAAGTATTGCAGTCGGTCTACCTTTGTACTTTTTCTTCTATTGTATCTCTCTGTTCACATATTTTTGTTGCAATACTTTAATGATGAGGCCTTCATCATCTCTTTAATTTTCACTAAATGGTACGAGCTGCAGTTCCACTTATGATAGAAAGCACAGGCTTCCTGTTTTAGGTATTAAAGAGCAAGGCAGATATCCTGAGCACTTGAGCTGAGAATGTCACTCTGTCTTTTTGCCAGCCCTCTTCCCTTCCCTTGGAGACAAGAATCTCCTTTTGTTCACACAGAAATGTGGGTGAAGTCAGTAGAAAACATTCCCTTCTCTCCTCTTCCCTTTATCTCTCAAACTCCCTGTCGCTACCTTCTACCTTTCCCTTTCTCTGACTCAATCCCCCAGGCCTACTGCTCCTCCTCCAGCTGCTGGCCTCTGCCCTGTCCATCCCTCAGTGAGAAATCTGGAGTAGGATTATGGAGTTCACAGGACTGATCAACAAATCTGTGATCCTCAGAGCCCTCCTGCACAAGGTTGCTGTCTGTGGAGACATGGCATCCTGGGTGAGGATCTGACTCCATGTGTGGCCTCCTCACTCATCTCCCACAGTCACTGCTGGTCCCTGATCCTTACCCACCATTAGAAATCAGCTATATGCTAGGATCAGGTACCTGTCTATCTGACCCCAAGCACCAGGAGTCAGTGAATATTCCTAAAATAAATGAGCACAAGCAACCCATGCATCTAGATATAGGAAGTTACCATCACCCCAGAAAACTCTCTCAGGCTCCTCTGCACAAAGGGTGATCTTGCTACTATCTTCCATCACCACAATTTCTGCTAGTTTGTTACCTGTGTGTATAGGAACTGCACTGTGTGCATTCGATGGGGAGCAAGAGTAGGTCCTCCTAGAAGCAGACACTGAAACAGAGACAGAACAGTGAAAGTAGTATTAAGGGATACTAAGAAGGACAAAGTGGAGGGCGCAGGGTGGGCAGAGAAAGCATGCAGGCAGATCTGACACATTTTTAAGATATATAATCACCATATTCTGTCACCTCACACAGTCCTCCTCAAATTTCAAAATAGTTGTCATATAAGGCAGTGAGATTTACGAGATTTGGGGTTATTTCCCTATGGTCTTATGTTTTCCTACCTGCATTCCCTCTTCGGTAGTTAATCTGTGGCCTCAGATGAACACTTTAGTGTGTGGATGCATCTGCAAGTCTACATGTAATGGAATATAATTGTCTTCAGATCTCAGATTTAGAACTCTGATATGCACATTCTCATAATTATCTTTTTCTTTCTTTGTCTGGTAGGGCCTGAATTTTAATAGAAAAAGCATGTCTTTGTCTTATTGTTTAAAATGGTGATTCCCAATCCCTGGGCTGAGGTGTTAACAGTCTTAGTTTAATGAACTTCCGTGACCATCTTTTTTTGATGATCACTTGTGTGGAGGTATCTTAATTGAAACTGTGAGAAGGGTGAATGGACATTTCCAATACATTTTGCAGATGCATTCTGTATTCAATGTGTTCTTTTTGTTATGTCCTTAGAAACAAATATTACCCCTGTTTCACAGATAACACAGCTCAGGCTCTGTGTAGGTCCCACTGAAAATTGGTATTCTGGCTGAGACAGCAGGAACACAGGCAAAACCTCGGGATATTCTGAAAGAAGTTTAAGGAGATAGATGAAAATCTGCAGTCAGGGTGATGTCAGGGGTCCAGCAGGGGTGGCATCTGGCCAGCCATGAATTGTAGGTTGACCAAGGCTGAAGGCCAATGCAGGCACTCAGCTGATCTACATCCCATCTTCACTTTTAGTCTCATTGAGGGATATGAACTTAGGCAGACAAGCATTTCCTTAAGACCAAGTTAAATTCCTATATATCCAGGGCATTTTTTCACCCATAAATATCCAGAACCTTCAGACAACGCAGGGAGACAACAACCTTTTTAGATGATCACCTAGGGGCACTTTGACAAATATGACATTTCGGAGAGGAACCCTGCATTGTGCACTGAGAGTGATCCCACATAGCAGCTCCATGTGGAACTCATGCTCCCTGCTCAGGCTGTGGTCAGGAATGACCTGCAATTGCATCTCACTGACCCCAGCACCCTCCCCTCTGCACCTCCTCAAACTCTGCTTACTTTCCTCAACTTCCCTTCTATTCCTGTGTGATTCAAGTTTCCCCCACTCCTTCACTGGTGCTTCCATTATGGTGACCACAAGGTCTTTGTCATCTAATGCATGTGCCCCATTTCACACAGGACACCTGAGGTACCTACACTTAGGGGTGCATCTCATCCTTCACAGAACTCAAAACATTGTGTCTATAAAATATGCACCAGTACTCCTGATACATCTGCCTTTGTGTAAAAATCCTCTTTCTTTTTGACAACAGAAACCTACAGCTGACCTCATTACAGGGGAATGACACAGTCCCTTGTACATATGTCCTGAGAAACTTGAGATATGTTACAAAGTCCTCAGGTAGTTTTGCAGTTGAATTGCCAAGCCCTCACAACCATCTCTACATCATTCCCACCAAGTCTTTCACGAAGATGAATATACTTTACAAGTCCCTCATCCAGTTCAGGTCATCTTACCAAATGGAGGAGGAGGTGGGGGGGTGCGCCATAGCCCATGACTGGTGATGAAGGACAGTCCATGGGGTAGGACATGCAAGGCGGTCGTGGATAAGGACCAGGCTTTCTTGTATACATAATGGCCCACAGAACATAAATTAAAGGTATAACGTTTCTGAGGCTGTGTCATCCCCCTCTTTCCAAATAGTAGGATTATGATTCTCATTTTTTTAGTAGAGCATTTAGGGGCTGAGCCTTAAGAGAGAAGTTTGGAATTAAGTTTTGAGAGTAGACAGCTAGTCCAAGAAAGACTTGTAATTGGCTCTTAGTTTTAGATTGTGAGAGATTGTGGATGCCTTGAGTCTGCCTGGATCTAGATGTGGGCCTTGTTCTGAGAACAGGTGAGCTAAATACCTAACCTGAGTTTGAGCAAACTGCAGTTTTTCTTTGGAGACTTTATGGGCCTTTTAAAACCAAAAGTTTTCCCGGGGGGGTGCTGTCTTCGTGTGAAGAGGCATGAGCAGGGGAGCAGAGAAGAAAATCATCTACACATTGTAACAAAGTAGAGAAGAACACTTTCCATCATCCAAATCAGCCTTTAAGGTTTGTGGGAAACATGAAGCACTCTGTGAAACCCAGGGAGGTTGCAGTCCAGATGTATTGTTATTCCCTGCAAGTGAAGGCAAAAAGATACTAGCTATCCTTATCAACTGGATTGCTAAAAACTACACCACATAGGTCAAGTACAGTGAAAACTTTGCTTTCAGTGGGAGTGGATGTTGGTAGAGTGTGAGGTTTTGGAAGAAGGGGATATCGAGGGATTACCGTGCTATTTATTTCTCAGAGGTCCTGGACAAAGTAATATCCTCAGCAGTTGGGTTTTCTCACAGGTATAATAGAGGTGTTATATGGACTACTGCAGGGGATCATGAGACCATGAGCCTTGTAACATTCTATTATGGTGTTGATGCATTGAAGGCCTTCTTAAATTATAGAATATTGATTAATTCTAGGGAGAAGCTTTGCAGGATCGATTTGAATCTTGATGGGAGGTACACTGTGGATTCTGCCAAGATCAGTTGAAGATTTTGCCCATAACGAGGATAGTAGCTGATCCAATAGGGATAAATGATCAGTACCTCCAGACTCAGCTATAGTACCAGCACAGACACGGCACAGAAAAGGTGCCAAAGGATCATTTGTTTCCCCTTTTTGCTATTTTGGTTACTGTTGTCAAATTCTAGAATTATTTTTCCCTTTTGGGCAAAAGCAATTCCAGCATGGTATTTTTCTAAGAAATCTAAGTCCAGGTAATCAATAGGGGTTGAAGAACTAAGGAGAATAGGTGTATATCTCTCAAAGGGCCTTGATCAAAGGGAATAGGTTCAGAGATAGGAACGTGTTGAGATCTAATAGATCCCCACTAATTGAGCTGTTTTTGTACTCCGAGGCTAGGGCTGCTTTATAGTACTGGGGTTAGTTCCAGCTTCAGTAAAGACAGAGATACATTCATTCCCAATCTGGAGAGTAGTTTCTCTGGACAGATTAAGAGGGAGGCTTGGGAAAGGCTCCGTGGTTCCTTGGAATCCCATCAGTGGGAATTGGGAGGACATTGAAAAGGTTGGAAATTTTTAGGAGTCTCTCATGTTTTGGCTCCCTCCATCTCGAACCATTTTTTTCTTCCCCTCCCCCATGGTCTTCTGTTAAGTTTCTCAGGATCCACATAGGAGTGAAAACTGAGGGTTTATGGGGGGTGGGAGGGAGAGGTGGGTTGGTGATGGGTATTGAGGAGGGCACCTGTTGGGATGAGCACTGAGTGTTGTATGTAAACCAATTTGATAATAAATTTCATAATAGAAAAAAAAAGAAAAGTTTGGAAAGAGGGATGCAGGGCCTTGAAGATCTTAAATTTATAAACATCTTTTTTCAATGTCCTAGTTCTTGCAGTCACAGCAGGAACTAGTCTTCTAGTTTTGGGGGACCTTTATTTGTTGGAGTTGAGCATTGAAAATTTACCAGTCTTTTCACTAGATGAGTCATCTAGGGTCTGAGCAAAGTGGTTTTCCACGTTAATTAAACCTGAAGTGGACATAGTTTCCCATTCCATTCTTGGTCCTTTTAACTAAAAGGGAAAGGTCCCAGACTAGCACATTAATAAACATAGATCTAAAGGAGGAGCAGAGTTTTCATTAAAGACAATTTAGAGTCAAAAGTGACAATCGTGAACAGATTCATCAGCTTTTTTGGTATAAGACTGAACTTTGTTTCAACCTTCAGGCTTAGGAAAAGCCATTAAAATTGCTCAGTGAAGGGGCATCTGGGTGGCAGTCAGTTAAGTTCTTTATCTTGTTAAGGTCCCAATAGTTCATATTTGCTTTTATTTCTCTTGCCTCCAGAGACATGTCAAGTTAGAAGTTGCTGTGCACAAGGTCAAAGAGGTTTTTGCCTGCTTTCTCCTCTAGATTTTTGATGGCTTCCCACGTTACGTTTAGGTCTTTCATCCGTTCTGAGTTTGCTTTTGTGTATGGTGTAAGAAAGTGGTCATTTCATCTTTTGCATGTCGCTCTCCAGTTTTCCCAACACCATTTACTGGAGAGACTGTCTTTTTCCATTGGATATTCTTTCCTGTTTGTCAAAAATTAGTCGGCCATACGTTTGTGCCTCTGTTTCTGGGTTCTCTGTTCTGTTGATCTATGTGTCTGCTTTTGTGCCAGTACCATACTGTCTTGATGATTACAGCTTTGTGATACATCTTGAGGTCCGGATTTGTGGTACCTCTATTCTCTTTTCTTTGTC
Source organism: Herpailurus yagouaroundi (assembly GCF_014898765.1). Classification (NCBI taxonomy): domain Eukaryota; kingdom Metazoa; phylum Chordata; class Mammalia; order Carnivora; family Felidae; genus Herpailurus; species Herpailurus yagouaroundi. The sequence continues at coordinate 11,503 of NW_024412628.1, forward strand.
AGGATTGCTTTGGCTATTTGGGCTCTTTTCTGGTTCCATATAAATTTTAGCATTTTTTTTTGTTGTAGCTCTGTGAAGAATGCTGGAATTATTTTGATAGGGATTATATTGAATATATAGATTTCTTTGGGTAGTATCAACACTTTAACAATATTTGTTCTTCCAATCCATGAGCATGGAATATTTTTCCACTATTTAGTGTCTTCTCCAATTTCTTTCATAAGCTTTCTATAGTTTTCAGTGTATCAATTTTTCACCCCTGTGGTTAGGTTTATCCCCAGATATTTTATGTTTTTTGGTGCAATTGTAAATGGAATTTATTTCTTTATTTCCTTTCTGCTGCTTCGTTATTGGTATATAGGAATCCAACCGATTTCTGTGCATTGATTTTATATCCTGGGACTTTGCTGAATTCATGGATCAGTTCTAGCCATTTTTTTGGTGGGGTCTTTTGGATTTTCCACATAGAATATCATATTGACTGTGAAGACTGAAATTTTGACTTCCTCCTTGCCAATTTGGCTGCCTTTTATTTTTTTGTGTTGTCTGATTGCTGAGGCTAGGATTTCCAACACTCTTCTGAATAACAGTGGTCAGCATGGACATCCTTATCACGTTCCTGACCTTAAGGGGAAAGGTGTCATTTTTTTCCCCATTGAGTATGATATTAGAAGTGGGTCTTTGGATCTAGCTTTTATGATCTTGAGGTATGATCCTTGTATTACTCCTTTCTTGAGGGTTTTTATCAAGAGAGGATGCTGTATTTTGTCAGATGCATTCTCTGCATCTATTGAGAGGATCATGTGGTTCTTATTCTTTCTTTTATTAATGTGATGTATCATATAGTTTGATTTGCAGATATTGAATCAGCCCTGCATCCCAGGTATAAACCCCACTTGGTCGTTGTGAATACTTCTTTTAACGTATTGTTGGATCTGCTTGGGTAGTATCTTGTTGAGAATTTTTGCATCCATGTTAATCAGGGATATTGGTCTGTAGTTCTCCTTTTAAGTGGGGTCTTTGTCTGGTTTTGGAATCAAGGTAATGCTGGCCCTGTAGAATGAATTTGGTAGCTTGTCTTCCATTTCTATTTTTTTGGGAAAGCTTCAAAAGAATAGGTGTTAACTCTTCTTTAAATATTTGGTAGAGTCCCCCTGGAAAGCCATCCGGCTCTGCACTCTTGTTTTTTGGGAGATTTTTGATTAATAATCTACTTTCTTTACTGGTGATGGGTCTGTTCAAATTTTCTATTTCTTCCTGTTTCACTTTTGGTAGCTTATATGTTTCTAGGAATTTCTCCATTTCTTCCAGATTTCTCAATTAAATGGCATATAATTACGCATCATATTCTCTTAAGATTGTTTTTTACTTCTGCAATGTTGGTTGTGATCTCTCCTCTTTCATTCTTTATTGTATTTTTGGGGGTCTTTTCCTTTTTTGTTGTGATCAATCTGGCTAGGGGTTTATCAATTTTATTACTTCTTTCAAGGAACCAGCTCCTGGCTTTACTGGCCGGTTCTACTGTTTTCTTGACTTTGGTATCATTGGTTTCTGCTCAGATCTTTATTTTTTCCCTTCTTTTACCTGTTTTGAGCTTTATTTTCTGTTCTTTCTCCAGCTCTTTAAGGTGTAAGGTTAGATTGTGTATTTGAGACCTTCCTTCTTTAGGAAGGCCTGGATTGCTATATACTTCCCTCTTATGACGGTCTTTGCTGCATCCCAGAGGTTTGGGACTGTCGTGTTATCATTTTCATTGGCTTCCGTGTATGTTTTAATTTCCTCCTTAATTTCTTGGTTAGCCCATTCATTCTTTAGTAGGATGTTCTTTAATCTCAAAGTTTTTGTGGAGTTTCCAAATTTTATCTGATGGTTGATTTTGAGATTCATAGCATTGTGATCTGAAATTATGCACGGTATGATCTTGATCCTTTTATACTTGTTGAGGGCTCATTTGTGACCCAGTAAAGTAATACATTCTGGAGAATGTTCCATGTACACTCAAGAAGAATGTGTATTCTTCTGCTTTAGGAATAAATGTTCTGAATATGTCTGTTAAGTCCATCTGGTCCAGTGTGTCATTCAAAGCCATTGTTTCGTTGTTGATTTTCTACTTAGATGATTTGTCCATTGCTGTAAGTGGGGAGTTGAAGTCCCCACGATTATGGTATTATTATCAAAAAGTGTCTTTGTATTTGTGATTAATTGATTTTATATATTTGGCTGTTCTCACGTTGGGGGCATGTTTACATTTGTTAGCTCTTCTTGGTGGGTAGACCTCTTAATTATGATACAATGTCCTTCTTCATCTCTTTGTACAGTCTTTATTTTAAAATCTAGTTTGTCTGATATCAGTATGGCTACTCTGTCTTTCTCTTAGCGACCATCAGCATGATAGATCCCCTTACTTTTAATCTGAAGGTGTTCTCCATCCCCTTACTTTCAATCTGAAGGTGTCTTTAGGTCTAAAATGAGTCTCTTGTAAACAGCATATAGATGGATCTTGTTTTAGTATCTGTTCTGATACCCTGCGTCTTTTGATTGGAGCATTTAGTCCATTGACATGTAGAGTGAGTACTGAAAGATATAAATTTTGGGTCTCCTGGGTGGCGCAGTCGGTTAAGCGTCCGACTTCAGCCAGGTCACGATCTCGCGGTCCGTGAGTTCGAGCCTCGCATCGGGCTCTGGGCTGATGGCTCAGAGTCTGGAGCCTGTTTCCGATTCTGTGTCTCCCTCTCTCTCTGCCCCTCCCCCGTTCATGCTCTGTCTCTCTCTGTCCCAAAAATAAATAAACGTTGAAAAAAAATTGAAAGATATAAATTTATTGCCATTGTGTGGCCTGTAGAGTTGGAGGTTCTGGTGGTGGTCTCTGGTCCTTTCTAGTCTTTGTTGCTTTTGGTCTTTTTTTTATTGTTTCATCATTTCTCCCCTCAGAGTGTCCCCCTTAACATTTCTTGCAAGGCTGGTTTAGGGGTCACAAACTCCTTTAGTTTTTGTTTGTCTGGGAAACCCTTTATTTCTCCTTTATCTTGAATGACAGCCTTGCTGGAGAAAGAATTCTTGGCTGCATATTTTTCTGATTCAGCACAGTGAATATATTCTGCCACTCTTTTCTGGCCTGCCAAGTTTCTGTTTACAGGTCTGCTGCCAACCTGACCTGTCTTCCCTTGTAGGTTAAGGACTTTTTTTCCCTTGCTGCTTTCATATTTCTTTCCTTTCCTGAATTTGACTATGATATCATATCCCTTTTTGATGGTCGGTTTTTTTTTTTTTTTTTACTCTAATGGGAGTTCTCTGTGCTCCGTGGATGGTGATATCTGTGTCCATCCCAGATTAGAAAAGTTTTCCCCTACAATTTGCTCACATAAACCTTCTGTCCCTTTTCCTCTCTTTTCATCTTCTGGGACTCCTATGATTCAGTTGTTATCCCCCCCCCCCTTTTTTTGTTTAAGACTGAGTTCTCTACTTCTTGTATTATGCTCTTTTGCCTTTGTTTCCCTATTTTTTTCCTGCTTAGTTATTCTCCATAATTTTGCCTTCTATATTGCTGATTCGCTACTCTGCTTTGTCCACTTTTTCCACCGTGGCATCCATTCAAGATTGCATCTTGCTTATAGTAGTTTTAATTTCATCCTGACTAGATTTTACTTCCTTTATCTCTACAGGAAGGGAAATGGATTCTATGCTTTTCTCAACCTGTGCTAGTATTCTTATTATTGTAGTTCTAAATTCTAGTTCAGACATCTTGCCATTATCTGTGTTGAATAAGCGCCTGGCTGCCATTTCTTCCTGTTATTTCTTTTAGTTTGAATTCCTTCACTTTGTCATTTTGGAGGAAGAAAAAACATTAATAAAATAAAAATTAAATTAAAAATTAAAAACAAAAAAATCAAGTAAAGATAGCTAGACCCTAGGTGTGTTTCAGTCTGCTGGTTGAAAGAAGCTTGATAGACTAGAGGAATAAAGGAAGTAAGTGAAAAAAAGAAAAAAAATTAAAAAGTAAGAAAAAGTTTAAAAATTAAAAACAAATATATACAACAAACTAGAATGAAATGAAGAAATTAAATAGAATAAAAATATTTACAAAAATATTTAAAAACATAAAAATATTTTTTTAAAGGAAAATAATTTTTTCCCTTTCTGTATGCAAGAAAAAGAAAAGAAAGGTGGAAAAGGAAAAAAAATCGAACACAGGAACCAGCAGATAGAATGAAATCTGAATTAAGTTACATCCAGTTTCCCCTAGAACTCAAACTATGAAGCACTCTATAGTCCATACTCTAAGCAGGCAGAGAGCTTTGTGGTCATCCTCTAGGGCATGTGCCTAGAGGGCACAGTTGGGCAGGGCTTGATATAATGGCTCCATTATCCACTAGGTGGTGCTGCTTAGCTTACTGGGCTGGATTGTTGTGGCATGTGAACACATGTATGCACATGCATGGGAGAAGACACAGCTTCCTAGTGTCTGTCACAGGAACCCTGTGTTCTCACCCACCCACAGTCAAGTACTCCTCCTTTGTCTCTGGCTTCCATCCACTCCCTGCTTCTGCACTGTCCGTGTCCAAGCTGTCAGCCTGCCAGGTGGCACCTCTCTCTCGAATTTTATGTCAGATGGGGCTGTGTTTCCAAACCCCTCACTTCTGAGAACTCTGCTGCTTGGACCCACTCTGACCATCTGGGTAAGGGTCTCACTGAGCCATGGCTGGATGCTAGCTTGCTCCAGAAAATGTTCATGCGATCCTTGCAGTGGCAAAGGTTCAGAGATTATGGCAAATTACAAAACATAGCTGGCATCAGGTTTCACTCCACTCTGGCATCTTTGTTCTAATACCAGCAAACATGGCTTCTCTCCAGGGTCCGCTGGGACCTTTGCCTGGGGAGAGGCTGTATGGCCTCTACCAAATGCCCTCTAAGCAGGGGAACCATTTTTCCACATGTGGCCCACAGACCCCTCAGGCCACACTGTCTGCTATTGGGGATTCACCTGTCCCACCGTAGCACCACCAGGTATTGAGCTCTGGAATTTCCAACTCTGTGCTCCTCTGTTTATAGAGTCCTGATGGTATTGAAACCCTCTCCTTTCTCCCCATCAGTGGTTTTGGGGAATGGATTTCTTGTTCAGTCCCTTATAGGTGTTTCCACTCTTTCTCTTTCTCTCCAGCAGGGGAGTGTTTTTCCTGTTCTCTCCTTGTGCACCACACTCTCTCCCAGTTTCTCTGTCCTCTCTCCCCCAAAACAGCTCCTTACCACCCACGGCTTCTCTCTCCCCCACTTCGCCTCTCTGCATCACATACCTGCCAAGTCCTGTGGCTCAAATTATGCACATTGTTGTGTTAATCCTCATGTCAGTTTCCTAAGTGTGCAAGATGATTTGGTGCTGATCTAGCTGCATTTCAAGGATGAGAGAAGCTGAGAACTTCCATGCTGCTCTGCCATCTGGGCCCCACCCCAAGAAGTTTCTCTGTTTCTCTATATCTAGTTCAGGATGTTCCCAGTGGGTGAGTTTTATGCAATATTTGGCCTGGCCCTCAGCAACAAGCATGTGAGACAACTGATAAAAATCTGAGAAACCAGGTTGGTGAGTTGGAATAAATATGCTAAATTCTTCAGTAAACATATCGCGGTCTTCAGTCACTTTAGGAAATGCTTTAACTCTGGCTTGAAATTCAGCTTTAGTCTTATGCACATAAAATACTAAGGGTCTGTTTATTTTGATGAATTTCCAATAGTTTATTTTTGCTTTTGATTCCTTTGCCTTAGGAGATGTATCTAGAAAAGTGTTGCTGTAACTGATGTCAGAGAAATGACTGCCTGTGTTTTCTTCTAGGATTTGTATGGATTTAGGTCTTTAATCAATGTTGAGTTCATTTTTGTTTATGGTGTCAGAAAGTAGTCCAGTTTAATTACTTTATATGTAGCTGTCTAGTTTCCCCAGCAGAAGTTATTGAAAAGCCTGTCTTTTCCCTATTGTATATCCTTGTCTCCTTAGTCATAGATTGGCCATCTACCTGTGGGTTTAATTCTGGGTTCTCATTCTGTTCCATTGATCTATGTGTCTGTTTTTGATCTAGTACCATGCTGCTTTGACTACTACAGCTTTATAATATATCTTCAAATCTGGATTGTGCTATCTCCAGCTTTGTTCTTCTTTCTCATTATTGCTTTGGCTACTTGGGGTTTTCTGTGGTTCCATACCTATTTTAGGATTATTCTAGTTTTGCACAAAAATTCTTTTGTTATTTTGATAGGGGTTACATTGAATCTGTAGATTGCTTTGGGTAATATGGACTTCCCAACAATGCTCATTATTCCAACCCAGGAGGATAGAATATCATTCCATTTGTGTTATCTTCGATTTCATCAGTGTTTTATAGTTTTCAGAAAGCATGTCTTTCACTTCTCATAAAGAACTTTTGCACTGCAAAGGATACCATCATCAAAACAAAACACAACCTACTGAATGGGAGAAGGTATTTGCAAATGATATATGTGACAGGAGTTAATATCTAAAATATAAAAAGAACTCATACAATTCAACACCAAAAAACAATCCAATAAAGAAATGGACAGGGGACCTGAAAAGACATTTTTCCAAAGAAGTCATACTGATGGCCAACAGACACATGAAAAGATCAGATGCTCAACATAATTCATCAACAGGGAAATGCAAATCAAAACTGCAATGTGATACCACCTCATGCCTGTTAGAATGGCTAAAATCAAGAACACAAAAAACAAGCGTTGGTAAGGATGTGGAGAAAGAAGAACCTTGTGCACTGTTGTTGGGAATGTAAATTGGTACAGCCACTGGGGAAAACAGTATGGTATTTACACGCAAAATTAATAACAGAAATACCACATGACCCAATAGTACCCCTATTGATCTTTACTCAGGGAAAAGGAAAACACTAACTAGAAAAGATACACACACCGTTATGTTTATTGCAGCACTATTTACAATAGCCAAAATATGGAAGCAACCTTAGTGCCCATTAGTAGACAAAAGGATAAGGGAAAATGTCATACGTACTTGATGGAGTAATATACAGCTTTAAAAAGCATGAGATCATGCCATCTGAGACAACATAGAAGGACCCACAGGGCATTATACTGAGTGAAATAAGTCATGCTAAGAAGCACAAATACCATATTATTCCACTCATACATGGAATCTAAAATAATAAGAAAACAAGCAGAATCAGAACTATAAATACAAAGAATAAAATGATGGTTGCCAGACAGCTGGGGGGTACAAAATGGAAGAAGGGGAGAGGGAGATACAGGCCTCCAGTTGTGAATGGAGTAAGTCATAGGAATAAAAAGCAGAGCGTAAGGAATACTTATTATGATATTAACATAATATGTAGTAAAATATATAATAATATGATACTGTAATCGTGATGTAATGGGATAGGTGGTAGCTATGTGGTAGAGTCCCTCCCTAAGGAATGTGGTAGAGGCCTTTTCAGAACAAAGGAAGGCAATATGGCCCCATGAACCCCCACAAACATATGCATAGCTCTGACATGACTCTGTAACTTGGACTGGGTCCAATCAGACTATATGAGTCAGCACATATGGGAGACAAAGAAGTAGAAATTGCATAAAAGGCTACACCCCGCTGCACTCGGTTCAGTTTTTCGAGTATGAACCCACTCAGCCTGGAAAAGCACGACGGGAAAAGTTGCATCCAGGACAAAGAAAACCTCAGTATCCTGTCTCTCTGTGCGAGAATCCTGCTATATTTCTTGGGGGCTTGCTTGCTGGACTCGGGGATGGTGCATTTCCACCTCCTTTATCACTGGGGTATGAACCTTGAAGCACCAGGAGAAGTGATCTCGCCTGGTGCTAGCAGACCATTTGATTCTTAGGAGACTAGCCCCTCCCGACGCACTGGGGCAAGGGCCCCAGATGCACAACAGAACCTGGTGAGGCCCAGGAACCAGCTTAGAGAGCACCGTGGTCAGACTGGTAAAAACCCAGGTTTGTTTTGGTAGACCTGCCCCGAAGAGGAAGAAGGGGAGCCTGATTACCTCCCAGAGATGCCTGAGTAGTTCCATAAGGAATAAGGAATGAAGCTGCAACTCTAAAGCGCTGGGTGGGCACTGGGAAACAGGTTGGAGTCACTCTATGACTGTGTGTGAATGAGATGAAGAGTGGAAAGGTTCTGACCTGAAAAGGCAGCTAAAGCGAGTGCTAATACCCATTCCGTGGTTCTTTGGTGACAAATATGGCTTAAGACGGTATGAGAATTCCTCAGGAGTCTTATCTGGGTCAGGACTTGATACTGGACCTGCCAATGCTAAGAGGTCTCTGAAATACCTCCTGGAGAATGGAGATGCCTGGTCTGAGGGAAGCATTCAGTCAGTACTATCTTAAAGTTCGATCTATATTGTAAAAGAGAGGGTAAGCGGTCAAAATTTCCTTATGTAAGAGTTGTAAGTTAGATGCCAACCTTCTGGACCTTAAAGGGGCTGAGAAAAGCAAGTTCTTGCAGACTTGCCCTCTGAGGGCTCTTCTCAGGAAAAGCCACCTGTTAGACCCTCATGCCCTCCTTATCCAGGATTGTCAGAGATAAAAAATGTTTCCTTCGAAAGGAAGGTACATTCAATGTATCTGTTGACTAAAATGCCTCGTGGTGAATTTGGTGCCATGAAGGTTCCATTTTTGTTGCAAGATTCTCAGCAAATAAAAAGGCAAAACCTGAGCAATTTGAAGACAACCCTGAACAATATATAGAAGTGTTCCAAAACCTAACCCAAGGTGCTGGGGAAAGAAAAAGACACAGGCCATCCCTAGCAAAGAGGACTCTAACACTCCTTCACTGTTTTTCCTAATACATTCCGGTTACTGTAACAGTATGTGGGGGCTTCTCCCACATTCATTTCCTGGGTCAATGACTATGGTGATTAGAGCCAACTGTCTCCAGTTAGTCTACCTCTGAATGGAGGCTTTCAGGAATATCCCCAAGCCGCTGCCAAAACTCCTTTTAATCGGTGGAAGTTCTCTGTCTTCCCTAGCCCGACATGGACTGCCTAATTCCACTTGTTGGTGGGAAAAAACCTGGTGTCTGCTCATCTGTTCAAGTTGACAGACTTCAGGACCAGGAGACCTCTCTCTCTCTCTCTCTCTGCCCTCTAGGCTTTTATCTGCCTCATGCTTTTAGGCAGAATCTTGCCTCTTTTACCTTCCCCCCTCCTCCTGTTTCTGCACCACCTTGTGTGAGGCCTGCATAACTGGCTCCTATACCATCCTCAGTGCCTCAGGCACCATTGGTTTCCCCTCCCACTCTCTAATGTCAGGGAGTGAAGAGCATTCCCTTGGGCCACCCACTTCAGATCTCCCCACTAGTGTCCCAGGTAAAAACTGACAATAGGGAACAAATTGAGTGTCTTTTAAGTGGATGCAAGAGAAACTTAACTAGGTGTGTAAGTGAATTTAAGTTTGTTGGTTTAATTAAAAGTAGAGTTATCAGCATTAAATAGAAAATTTTATTCTATCTAGGTTTACTAAAGGTCAAATAAGCTCATGTTATCTGTGTTGCAATTTGTTAGCAAAAAGGTAACTTAAAATGATGGTTAATTCTTTCTCAAAGTTTTCATGGGTAATTGTGAAGATAGCTTTCAAAGTCTTTGGTAACCTGAAACGTGTAAGTTTTGTTAGGATGAATAATTGGAATTGAATTCATTGGACATCTAGGTCTTTTCCAAATGAGATAAAATGCTAAAGCATTGATTGCTAAACATAGATTTGTGCTCTTGACTTCTTATTGCACAGAAACAAAGGATATTTTGGTCTTTTGGAAAACATGCTTTTGCTTAATTGATAAATTTGCCATCTGCAGAATTCTGCTATAACAGTTTACAATTGGTTACTTCTTAGTTTTCAATGGAGACTAAGGTTTCTAAGAGTTAAAATTCTGCTTAATGTAATTAAGATGGATAAAAATAAGAAAGTTATTATGTAGAAAAGTAGGAGATATGTAAGAAAGACATAAGGAATGGGAATACGTTTTTGTTGAAGATAAAAGAAAGTAATTTTGTCCCAAATTAGACTGGTTGTTTGGAGAAAAAGGGGCTTGGGTCACAATCTGAAAGCAAAAGAAAGTTGTAGAAGGTTTGCGAAGGGAAATATTTGGGAATAAATTTTATATGTGCTCAGGATGGACTAAGGTTCAAGTAAATGGATTTTAAAAGTACAGTGGTATAAGATTAAAATTCTGCCCTAGTCTCTGTTAAAAAAGCAGAGGTTTTTTGGATTGTCGGTATGCTTTTGATAAAAAGAAAAAGAAAAAAGGTAAACAAAGTCCCCCCCCACTTTTGTCTGCCAAAAAATATGGGGAAAAATGTGATTTTAACCAAAAGGGTGGGACAGCATGCCCTTTTGATTTGTTTTATTCAAGCCTTGGTTGAAATTTCCCCTCCTTTGATCCAAAGGCTGGGGAGGTGGTGACAGTGTCCTCGCTGCCAGACTCCAAATGCTCCACATTTGGGTTGTTTCTGTTTAGAACAGGAATGGATGCCTGTGCCATTTAAGGGATAGATCACTATAATATATAAAGGGCTTGTACTAGAATATATAGGAGCCATTATGCTATACTTAGCCCAGTGTCTGCCAATTTGTAACAACCTAGATACTCTAAATGGCTGGAACATATTTCTGTGGGCATTGCTGAAAAGGCAAGGAAATAGACTTCTACTTTGTCCCT